>NW_027139835.1:75000-88636 GCF_035084215.1 Heptranchias perlo
GCAACAGTCTGAGGTGCGGGCCAGAACCAAGAGGCAGACAACATAGGGAGGGCGTTTCCCCCCTCTGCCCACCATTTTAAACCCTAACCCTAACCCTAACCCTAACCCTAACCCTAACCCTAACCCTAACCCTAACCCTAACCCTAACCCTAACCCTAACCCTAACCCTAACCCTAGTGCAGCGTTTCCCCCCTCTGCCCACCATTTTAAAACCTAACCCTAACCCTAACCCTAACCCTAACCCTAACCCTAACCCTAACCCTAACCCTAACCCTAACCCTAACCCTAACCCTAACCCTAACCCTAATGCACCCTAACCCTAACCCTAACCCTAACCCTAACCCTAACCCTAACCCTAACCCTAACCCTAACCCTAACCCTAACCCTAACCCTAACCCTAACCCTAACCCTAACCCTAACCCTAACCCTAACCCTAACCCACCATTTTAAAACCTAACCTTTGCAAGTGACGCACTAAGGACTTGGTCTGTTTGTTTATAGCTCCCTGATGAGCCGCAAGATGGCGAAACCGGTCGGAGTGTTCCAAGAAGGAACGATGGATGGTACTTAAGGCTGGAGGACGGGACACATTCAGTAGTAGCCAAGTAGGAACTCTGGATGGTGCCTAAAGCTAAAGCACAAGGTGCATTCATTTGGACAACAGCAACAGTCTGAGGTGCGGGCCAGAACCAAGAGGCAGACAACATAGGGAGGGCGTTTCCCCCCTCTGCCCACCATTTTAAACCCTAACCCTAACCCTAACCCTAACCCTAACCCTAACCCTAACCCTAACCCTAACCCTAACCCTAACCCTAACCCTAACCCTAACCCTAACCCTAACCCTAACCCTAACCCTCACCCTAACCCTAACCCCCTCTGCCCAACATTTTAAAACCTAACCTTTGCAAGTGACGCACTAAGGACTTGGTCTGTTTGTTTATAGCTCCCTGATGAGCCGCAAGATGGCGAAACCGGTCGGAGTGTTCCAAGAAGGAACGATGGATGGTACTTAAGGCTGGAGGACGGGACACATTCAGTAGTAGCCAAGCAGGAACTCTGGATGGTGCCTAAAGCTAAAGCACAAGGTGCATTCATTTGGACAACAGCAACAGTCTGAGGTGCGGGCCAGAACCAAGAGGCAGACAACATAGGGAGGGCGTTTCCCCCCTCTGCCCAACATTTTAAAACCTAACCTTTGCAAGTGACGCACTAAGGACTTGGTCTGTTTGTTTATAGCTCCCTGATGAGCCGCAAGATGGCGAAACCGGTCGGAGTGTTCCAAGAAGGAACGATGGATGGTACTTAAGGCTGGAGGACGGGACACATTCAGTAGTAGCCAAGCAGGAACTCTGGATGGTGCCTAAAGCTAAAGCACAAGGTGCATTCATTTGGACAACAGCAACAGTCTGAGGTGCGGGCCAGAACCAAGAGGCAGACAACATAGGGAGGGCGTTTCCCCCCTCTGCCCAACATTTTAAAACCTAACCTTTGCAAGTGACGCACTAAGGACTTGGTCTGTTTGTTTATAGCTCCCTGATGAGCCGCAAGATGGCGAAACCGGTCGGAGTGTTCCAAGAAGGAACGATGGATGGTACTTAAGGCTGGAGGACGGGACACATTCAGTAGTAGCCAAGTAGGAACTCTGGATGGTGCCTAAAGCTAAAGCACAAGGTGCATTCATTTGGACAACAGCAACAGTCTGAGGTGCGGGCCAGAACCAAGAGGCAGACAACATAGGGAGGGCGTTTCCCCCCTCTGCCCACCATTTTAAACCCTAACCCTAACCCTAACCCTAACCCTAACCCTAACCCTAACCCTAACCCTAACCCTAACCCTAACCCTAACCCTAACCCTAACCCTAACCCTAACCCTCACCCTAACCCTAACCCCCTCTGCCCAACATTTTAAAACCTAACCTTTGCAAGTGACGCACTAAGGACTTGGTCTGTTTGTTTATAGCTCCCTGATGAGCCGCAAGATGGCGAAACCGGTCGGAGTGTTCCAAGAAGGAACGATGGATGGTACTTAAGGCTGGAGGACGGGACACATTCAGTAGTAGCCAAGCAGGAACTCTGGATGGTGCCTAAAGCTAAAGCACAAGGTGCATTCATTTGGACAACAGCAACAGTCTGAGGTGCGGGCCAGAACCAAGAGGCAGACAACATAGGGAGGGCGTTTCCCCCCTCTGCCCAACATTTTAAAACCTAACCTTTGCAAGTGACGCACTAAGGACTTGGTCTGTTTGTTTATAGCTCCCTGATGAGCCGCAAGATGGCGAAACCGGTCGGAGTGTTCCAAGAAGGAACGATGGATGGTACTTAAGGCTGGAGGACGGGACACATTCAGTAGTAGCCAAGCAGGAACTCTGGATGGTGCCTAAAGCTAAAGCACAAGGTGCATTCATTTGGACAACAGCAACAGTCTGAGGTGCGGGCCAGAACCAAGAGGCAGACAACATAGGGAGGGCGTTTCCCCCCTCTGCCCAACATTTTAAAACCTAACCTTTGCAAGTGACGCACTAAGGACTTGGTCTGTTTGTTTATAGCTCCCTGATGAGCCGCAAGATGGCGAAACCGGTCGGAGTGTTCCAAGAAGGAACGATGGATGGTACTTAAGGCTGGAGGACGGGACACATTCAGTAGTAGCCAAGCAGGAACTCTGGATGGTGCCTAAAGCTAAAGCACAAGGTGCATTCATTTGGACAACAGCAACAGTCTGAGGTGCGGGCCAGAACCAAGAGGCAGACAACATAGGGAGGGCGTTTCCCCCCTCTGCCCAACATTTTAAAACCTAACCTTTGCAAGTGACGCACTAAGGACTTGGTCTGTTTGTTTATAGCTCCCTGATGAGCCGCAAGATGGCGAAACCGGTCGGAGTGTTCCAAGAAGGAACGATGGATGGTACTTAAGGCTGGAGGACGGGACACATTCAGTAGTAGCCAAGCAGGAACTCTGGATGGTGCCTAAAGCTAAAGCACAAGGTGCATTCATTTGGACAACAGCAACAGTCTGAGGTGCGGGCCAGAACCAAGAGGCAGACAACATAGGGAGGGCGTTTCCCCCCTCTGCCCAACATTTTAAAACCTAACCTTTGCAAGTGACGCACTAAGGACTTGGTCTGTTTGTTTATAGCTCCCTGATGAGCCGCAAGATGGCGAAACCGGTCGGAGTGTTCCAAGAAGGAACGATGGATGGTACTTAAGGCTGGAGGACGGGACACATTCAGTAGTAGCCAAGCAGGAACTCTGGATGGTGCCTAAAGCTAAAGCACAAGGTGCATTCATTTGGACAACAGCAACAGTCTGAGGTGCGGGCCAGAACCAAGAGGCAGACAACATAGGGAGGGCGTTTTCCCCCTCTGCCCAACATTTTAAAACCTAACCTTTGCAAGTGACGCACTAAGGACTTGGTCTGTTTGTTTATAGCTCCCTGATGAGCCGCAAGATGGCGAAACCGGTCGGAGTGTTCCAAGAAGGAACGATGGATGGTACTTAAGGCTGGAGGACGGGACACATTCAGTAGTAGCCAAGCAGGAACTCTGGATGGTGCCTAAAGCTAAAGCACAAGGTGCATTCATTTGGACAACAGCAACAGTCTGAGGTGCGGGCCAGAACCAAGAGGCAGACAACATAGGGAGGGCGTTTCCCCCCTCTGCCCACCATTTTAAACCCTAACCCTAACCCTAACCCTAACCCTAACCCTAACCCTAACCCTAACCCTAACCCTAACCCTAACCCTAACCCTAACCCTAACCCTAACCCTAACCCTAACCCTAACCCTAATGCAGCGTTTCCCCCCTCTGCCCACCATTTTAAAACCTAACCCTAACCCTAACCCTAACCCTAACCCTAACCCTAACCCTAACCCTAACCCTAACCCTAACCCTAACCCTAACCCTAACCCTAACCCTAACCCTAATGCACCCTAACCCTAACCCTAACCCTAACCCTAACCCTAACCCTAACCCTAACCCTAACCCTAACCCTAACCCTAACCCTAACCCTAACCCTAACCCTAACCCTAACCCACCATTTTAAAACCTAACCTTTGCAAGTGACGCACTAAGGACTTGGTCTGTTTGTTTATAGCTCCCTGATGAGCCGCAAGATGGCGAAACCGGTCGGAGTGTTCCAAGAAGGAACGATGGATGGTACTTAAGGCTGGAGGACGGGACACATTCAGTAGTAGCCAAGCAGGAACTCTGGATGGTGCCTAAAGCTAAAGCACAAGGTGCATTCATTTGGACAACAGCAACAGTCTGAGGTGCGGGCCAGAACCAAGAGGCAGACAACATAGGGAGGGCGTTTCCCCCCTCTGCCCACCATTTTAAACCCTAACCCTAACCCTAACCCTAACCCTAACCCTAACCCTAACCCTAACCCTAACCCTAACCCTAACCCTAACCCTAACCCTAACCCTAACCCTAATG
The DNA here is from genome assembly GCF_035084215.1 of Heptranchias perlo. Taxonomy (NCBI): domain Eukaryota; kingdom Metazoa; phylum Chordata; class Chondrichthyes; order Hexanchiformes; family Hexanchidae; genus Heptranchias; species Heptranchias perlo. The sequence continues at coordinate 79,429 of NW_027139835.1, forward strand.
CAGCGTTTCCCCCCTCTGCCCACCATTTTAAAACCTAACCCTAACCCTAACCCTAACCCTAACCCTAACCCTAACCCTAACCCTAACCCTAACCCTAACCCTAACCCTAACCCTAACCCTAACCCTAACCCTAATGCACCCTAACCCTAACCCTAACCCTAACCCTAACCCTAACCCTAACCCTAACCCTAACCCTAACCCTAACCCTAACCCTAACCCTAACCCTAACCCTAACCCTAACCCTAACCCTAACCCTAACCCTAACCCTAACCCTAACCCACCATTTTAAAACCTAACCTTTGCAAGTGACGCACTAAGGACTTGGTCTGTTTGTTTATAGCTCCCTGATGAGCCGCAAGATGGCGAAACCGGTCGGAGTGTTCCAAGAAGGAACGATGGATGGTACTTAAGGCTGGAGGACGGGACACATTCAGTAGTAGCCAAGTAGGAACTCTGGATGGTGCCTAAAGCTAAAGCACAAGGTGCATTCATTTGGACAACAGCAACAGTCTGAGGTGCGGGCCAGAACCAAGAGGCAGACAACATAGGGAGGGCGTTTCCCCCCTCTGCCCACCATTTTAAACCCTAACCCTAACCCTAACCCTAACCCTAACCCTAACCCTAACCCTAACCCTAACCCTAACCCTAACCCTAACCCTAACCCTAACCCTAACCCTAACCCTAACCCTCACCCTAACCCTAACCCCCTCTGCCCAACATTTTAAAACCTAACCTTTGCAAGTGACGCACTAAGGACTTGGTCTGTTTGTTTATAGCTCCCTGATGAGCCGCAAGATGGCGAAACCGGTCGGAGTGTTCCAAGAAGGAACGATGGATGGTACTTAAGGCTGGAGGACGGGACACATTCAGTAGTAGCCAAGCAGGAACTCTGGATGGTGCCTAAAGCTAAAGCACAAGGTGCATTCATTTGGACAACAGCAACAGTCTGAGGTGCGGGCCAGAACCAAGAGGCAGACAACATAGGGAGGGCGTTTCCCCCCTCTGCCCAACATTTTAAAACCTAACCTTTGCAAGTGACGCACTAAGGACTTGGTCTGTTTGTTTATAGCTCCCTGATGAGCCGCAAGATGGCGAAACCGGTCGGAGTGTTCCAAGAAGGAACGATGGATGGTACTTAAGGCTGGAGGACGGGACACATTCAGTAGTAGCCAAGCAGGAACTCTGGATGGTGCCTAAAGCTAAAGCACAAGGTGCATTCATTTGGACAACAGCAACAGTCTGAGGTGCGGGCCAGAACCAAGAGGCAGACAACATAGGGAGGGCGTTTCCCCCCTCTGCCCAACATTTTAAAACCTAACCTTTGCAAGTGACGCACTAAGGACTTGGTCTGTTTGTTTATAGCTCCCTGATGAGCCGCAAGATGGCGAAACCGGTCGGAGTGTTCCAAGAAGGAACGATGGATGGTACTTAAGGCTGGAGGACGGGACACATTCAGTAGTAGCCAAGCAGGAACTCTGGATGGTGCCTAAAGCTAAAGCACAAGGTGCATTCATTTGGACAACAGCAACAGTCTGAGGTGCGGGCCAGAACCAAGAGGCAGACAACATAGGGAGGGCGTTTCCCCCCTCTGCCCAACATTTTAAAACCTAACCTTTGCAAGTGACGCACTAAGGACTTGGTCTGTTTGTTTATAGCTCCCTGATGAGCCGCAAGATGGCGAAACCGGTCGGAGTGTTCCAAGAAGGAACGATGGATGGTACTTAAGGCTGGAGGACGGGACACATTCAGTAGTAGCCAAGCAGGAACTCTGGATGGTGCCTAAAGCTAAAGCACAAGGTGCATTCATTTGGACAACAGCAACAGTCTGAGGTGCGGGCCAGAACCAAGAGGCAGACAACATAGGGAGGGCGTTTCCCCCCTCTGCCCAACATTTTAAAACCTAACCTTTGCAAGTGACGCACTAAGGACTTGGTCTGTTTGTTTATAGCTCCCTGATGAGCCGCAAGATGGCGAAACCGGTCGGAGTGTTCCAAGAAGGAACGATGGATGGTACTTAAGGCTGGAGGACGGGACACATTCAGTAGTAGCCAAGCAGGAACTCTGGATGGTGCCTAAAGCTAAAGCACAAGGTGCATTCATTTGGACAACAGCAACAGTCTGAGGTGCGGGCCAGAACCAAGAGGCAGACAACATAGGGAGGGCGTTTCCCCCCTCTGCCCAACATTTTAAAACCTAACCTTTGCAAGTGACGCACTAAGGACTTGGTCTGTTTGTTTATAGCTCCCTGATGAGCCGCAAGATGGCGAAACCGGTCGGAGTGTTCCAAGAAGGAACGATGGATGGTACTTAAGGCTGGAGGACGGGACACATTCAGTAGTAGCCAAGCAGGAACTCTGGATGGTGCCTAAAGCTAAAGCACAAGGTGCATTCATTTGGACAACAGCAACAGTCTGAGGTGCGGGCCAGAACCAAGAGGCAGACAACATAGGGAGGGCGTTTCCCCCCTCTGCCCAACATTTTAAAACCTAACCTTTGCAAGTGACGCACTAAGGACTTGGTCTGTTTGTTTATAGCTCCCTGATGAGCCGCAAGATGGCGAAACCGGTCGGAGTGTTCCAAGAAGGAACGATGGATGGTACTTAAGGCTGGAGGACGGGACACATTCAGTAGTAGCCAAGCAGGAACTCTGGATGGTGCCTAAAGCTAAAGCACAAGGTGCATTCATTTGGACAACAGCAACAGTCTGAGGTGCGGGCCAGAACCAAGAGGCAGACAACATAGGGAGGGCGTTTTTCCCCCCTCTGCCCACCATTTTAAAACCTAACTTTTGCAAGTGACGCACTAAGGACTTGGTCTGTTTGTTTGTAGCTCCCTGATGAGCCGCAAGATGGCGAAACCGGTCGGAGTGTTCCAAGAAGGAACGATGGATGGTACTTAAGGCTGCAGGACGGGACACATTCAGTAGTAGCCAAGCAGGAACTCTGGATGGTGCCTAAAGCTAAAGCACAAGGTGCATTCATTTGGACAACAGCAACAGTCTGAGGTGCGGGCCAGAACCAAGAGGCAGACAACATAGGGAGGGCGTTTTTCCCCCCTCTGCCCACCATTTTAAAACCTAACTTTTGCAAGTGACGCACTAAGGACTTGGTCTGTTTGTTTGTAGCTCCCTGATGAGCCGCAAGATGGCGAAACCGGTCGGAGTGTTCCAAGAAGGAACGATGGATGGTACTTAAGGCTGCAGGACGGGACACATTCAGTAGTAGCCAAGCAGGAACTCTGGATGGTGCCTAAAGCTAAAGCACAAGGTGCATTCATTTGGACAACAGCAACAGTCTGAGGTGCGGGCCAGAACCAAGAGGCAGACAACATAGGGAGGGCGTTTTTCCCCCCTCTGCCCACCATTTTAAAACCTAACTTTTGCAAGTGACGCACTAAGGACTTGGTCTGTTTGTTTGTAGCTCCCTGATGAGCCGCAAGATGGCGAAACCGGTCGGAGTGTTCCAAGAAGGAACGATGGATGGTACTTAAGGCTGCAGGACGGGACACATTCAGTAGTAGCCAAGCAGGAACTCTGGATGGTGCCTAAAGCTAAAGCACAAGGTGCATTCATTTGGACAACAGCAACAGTCTGAGGTGCGGGCCAGAACCAAGAGGCAGACAACATAGGGAGGGCGTTTTTCCCCCCTCTGCCCACCATTTTAAAACCTAACTTTTGCAAGTGACGCACTAAGGACTTGGTCTGTTTGTTTGTAGCTCCCTGATGAGCCGCAAGATGGCGAAACCGGTCGGAGTGTTCCAAGAAGGAACGATGGATGGTACTTAAGGCTGCAGGACGGGACACATTCAGTAGTAGCCAAGCAGGAACTCTGGATGGTGCCTAAAGCTAAAGCACAAGGTGCATTCATTTGGACAACAGCAACAGTCTGAGGTGCGGGCCAGAACCAAGAGGCAGACAACATAGGGAGGGCGTTTTTCCCCCCTCTGCCCACCATTTTAAAACCTAACTTTTGCAAGTGACGCACTAAGGACTTGGTCTGTTTGTTTGTAGCTCCCTGATGAGCCGCAAGATGGCGAAACCGGTCGGAGTGTTCCAAGAAGGAACGATGGATGGTACTTAAGGCTGCAGGACGGGACACATTCAGTAGTAGCCAAGCAGGAACTCTGGATGGTGCCTAAAGCTAAAGCACAAGGTGCATTCATTTGGACAACAGCAACAGTCTGAGGTGCGGGCCAGAACCAAGAGGCAGACAACATAGGGAGGGCGTTTTTCCCCCCTCTGCCCACCATTTTAAAACCTAACTTTTGCAAGTGACGCACTAAGGACTTGGTCTGTTTGTTTGTAGCTCCCTGATGAGCCGCAAGATGGCGAAACCGGTCGGAGTGTTCCAAGAAGGAACGATGGATGGTACTTAAGGCTGCAGGACGGGACACATTCAGTAGTAGCCAAGCAGGAACTCTGGATGGTGCCTAAAGCTAAAGCACAAGGTGCATTCATTTGGACAACAGCAACAGTCTGAGGTGCGGGCCAGAACCAAGAGGCAGACAACATAGGGAGGGCGTTTTTCCCCCCTCTGCCCACCATTTTAAAACCTAACTTTTGCAAGTGACGCACTAAGGACTTGGTCTGTTTGTTTGTAGCTCCCTGATGAGCCGCAAGATGGCGAAACCGGTCGGAGTGTTCCAAGAAGGAACGATGGATGGTACTTAAGGCTGCAGGACGGGACACATTCAGTAGTAGCCAAGCAGGAACTCTGGATGGTGCCTAAAGCTAAAGCACAAGGTGCATTCATTTGGACAACAGCAACAGTCTGAGGTGCGGGCCAGAACCAAGAGGCAGACAACATAGGGAGGGCGTTTTTCCCCCCTCTGCCCACCATTTTAAAACCTAACTTTTGCAAGTGACGCACTAAGGACTTGGTCTGTTTGTTTGTAGCTCCCTGATGAGCCGCAAGATGGCGAAACCGGTCGGAGTGTTCCAAGAAGGAACGATGGATGGTACTTAAGGCTGCAGGACGGGACACATTCAGTAGTAGCCAAGCAGGAACTCTGGATGGTGCCTAAAGCTAAAGCACAAGGTGCATTCATTTGGACAACAGCAACAGTCTGAGGTGCGGGCCAGAACCAAGAGGCAGACAACATAGGGAGGGCGTTTTTCCCCCCTCTGCCCACCATTTTAAAACCTAACTTTTGCAAGTGACGCACTAAGGACTTGGTCTGTTTGTTTGTAGCTCCCTGATGAGCCGCAAGATGGCGAAACCGGTCGGAGTGTTCCAAGAAGGAACGATGGATGGTACTTAAGGCTGCAGGACGGGACACATTCAGTAGTAGCCAAGCAGGAACTCTGGATGGTGCCTAAAGCTAAAGCACAAGGTGCATTCATTTGGACAACAGCAACAGTCTGAGGTGCGGGCCAGAACCAAGAGGCAGACAACATAGGGAGGGCGTTTTTCCCCCCTCTGCCCACCATTTTAAAACCTAACTTTTGCAAGTGACGCACTAAGGACTTGGTCTGTTTGTTTGTAGCTCCCTGATGAGCCGCAAGATGGCGAAACCGGTCGGAGTGTTCCAAGAAGGAACGATGGATGGTACTTAAGGCTGCAGGACGGGACACATTCAGTAGTAGCCAAGCAGGAACTCTGGATGGTGCCTAAAGCTAAAGCACAAGGTGCATTCATTTGGACAACAGCAACAGTCTGAGGTGCGGGCCAGAACCAAGAGGCAGACAACATAGGGAGGGCGTTTTTCCCCCCTCTGCCCACCATTTTAAAACCTAACTTTTGCAAGTGACGCACTAAGGACTTGGTCTGTTTGTTTGTAGCTCCCTGATGAGCCGCAAGATGGCGAAACCGGTCGGAGTGTTCCAAGAAGGAACGATGGATGGTACTTAAGGCTGCAGGACGGGACACATTCAGTAGTAGCCAAGCAGGAACTCTGGATGGTGCCTAAAGCTAAAGCACAAGGTGCATTCATTTGGACAACAGCAACAGTCTGAGGTGCGGGCCAGAACCAAGAGGCAGACAACATAGGGAGGGCGTTTTTCCCCCCTCTGCCCACCATTTTAAAACCTAACTTTTGCAAGTGACGCACTAAGGACTTGGTCTGTTTGTTTGTAGCTCCCTGATGAGCCGCAAGATGGCGAAACCGGTCGGAGTGTTCCAAGAAGGAACGATGGATGGTACTTAAGGCTGCAGGACGGGACACATTCAGTAGTAGCCAAGCAGGAACTCTGGATGGTGCCTAAAGCTAAAGCACAAGGTGCATTCATTTGGACAACAGCAACAGTCTGAGGTGCGGGCCAGAACCAAGAGGCAGACAACATAGGGAGGGCGTTTTTCCCCCCTCTGCCCACCATTTTAAAACCTAACTTTTGCAAGTGACGCACTAAGGACTTGGTCTGTTTGTTTGTAGCTCCCTGATGAGCCGCAAGATGGCGAAACCGGTCGGAGTGTTCCAAGAAGGAACGATGGATGGTACTTAAGGCTGCAGGACGGGACACATTCAGTAGTAGCCAAGCAGGAACTCTGGATGGTGCCTAAAGCTAAAGCACAAGGTGCATTCATTTGGACAACAGCAACAGTCTGAGGTGCGGGCCAGAACCAAGAGGCAGACAACATAGGGAGGGCGTTTTTCCCCCCTCTGCCCACCATTTTAAAACCTAACTTTTGCAAGTGACGCACTAAGGACTTGGTCTGTTTGTTTGTAGCTCCCTGATGAGCCGCAAGATGGCGAAACCGGTCGGAGTGTTCCAAGAAGGAACGATGGATGGTACTTAAGGCTGCAGGACGGGACACATTCAGTAGTAGCCAAGCAGGAACTCTGGATGGTGCCTAAAGCTAAAGCACAAGGTGCATTCATTTGGACAACAGCAACAGTCTGAGGTGCGGGCCAGAACCAAGAGGCAGACAACATAGGGAGGGCGTTTTTCCCCCCTCTGCCCACCATTTTAAAACCTAACTTTTGCAAGTGACGCACTAAGGACTTGGTCTGTTTGTTTGTAGCTCCCTGATGAGCCGCAAGATGGCGAAACCGGTCGGAGTGTTCCAAGAAGGAACGATGGATGGTACTTAAGGCTGCAGGACGGGACACATTCAGTAGTAGCCAAGCAGGAACTCTGGATGGTGCCTAAAGCTAAAGCACAAGGTGCATTCATTTGGACAACAGCAACAGTCTGAGGTGCGGGCCAGAACCAAGAGGCAGACAACATAGGGAGGGCGTTTTTCCCCCCTCTGCCCACCATTTTAAAACCTAACTTTTGCAAGTGACGCACTAAGAACTTGGTCTGTTTGTTTGTAGCTCCCTGATGAGCCGCAAGATGGCGAAACCGGTCGGAGTGTTCCAAGAAGGAACGATGGATGGTACTTAAGGCTGCAGGACGGGACACATTCAGTAGTAGCCAAGCAGGAACTCTGGATGGTGCCTAAAGCTAAAGCACAAGGTGCATTCATTTGGACAACAGCAACAGTCTGAGGTGCGGGCCAGAACCAAGAGGCAGACAACATAGGGAGGGCGTTTTTCCCCCTCTGCCACCATTTTAAAACCTAACTTTTGCAAGTGACGCACTAAGGACTTGGTCTGTTTGTTTGTAGCTCCCTGATGAGCCGCAAGATGGCGAAACCGGTCGGAGTGTTCCAAGAAGGAACGATGGATGGTACTTAAGGCTGCAGGACGGGACACATTCAGTAGTAGCCAAGCAGGAACTCTGGATGGTGCCTAAAGCTAAAGCACAAGGTGCATTCATTTGGACAACAGCAACAGTCTGAGGTGCGGGCCAGAACCAAGAGGCAGACAACATAGGGAGGGCGTTTTTCCCCCCTCTGCCCACCATTTTAAAACCTAACTTTTGCAAGTGACGCACTAAGGACTTGGTCTGTTTGTTTGTAGCTCCCTGATGAGCCGCAAGATGGCGAAACCGGTCGGAGTGTTCCAAGAAGGAACGATGGATGGTACTTAAGGCTGCAGGACGGGACACATTCAGTAGTAGCCAAGCAGGAACTCTGGATGGTGCCTAAAGCTAAAGCACAAGGTGCATTCATTTGGACAACAGCAACAGTCTGAGGTGCGGGCCAGAACCAAGAGGCAGACAACATAGGGAGGGCGTTTTTCCCCCCTCTGCCCACCATTTTAAAACCTAACTTTTGCAAGTGACGCACTAAGGACTTGGTCTGTTTGTTTGTAGCTCCCTGATGAGCCGCAAGATGGCGAAACCGGTCGGAGTGTTCCAAGAAGGAACGATGGATGGTACTTAAGGCTGCAGGACGGGACACATTCAGTAGTAGCCAAGCAGGAACTCTGGATGGTGCCTAAAGCTAAAGCACAAGGTGCATTCATTTGGACAACAGCAACAGTCTGAGGTGCGGGCCAGAACCAAGAGGCAGACAACATAGGGAGGGCGTTTTCCCCCCTCTGCCCACCATTTTAAAACCTAACTTTTGCAAGTGACGCACTAAGGACTTGGTCTGTTTGTTTGTAGCTCCCTGATGAGCCGCAAGATGGCGAAACCGGTCGGAGTGTTCCAAGAAGGAACGATGGATGGTACTTAAGGCTGCAGACGGGACACATTCAGTAGTAGCCAAGCAGGAACTCTGGATGGTACACTCTGATATGTGCATCTTTGGACAACCGCAACAGGGTCTGAGGTGCGGGCCAGAACAAGAGGCAGACACATTGGGAGGGCGTTTTTCCCCCTAGCCCCACATTTTAAAACCTAACTTTGCAAGAGACGCACTAAGGACTAGGTTGTATGTTTTTGTTAGCTACCTCGATGAGCCGCCAAGATGGCGGAACCGGTCGGAGTGTTCCAAGAAGGAAACGGCATGGATGGTACTTAAGCTTCGCTCAGGACGGACACATTCCGTAGTAGCCAAGCAGGAATTCTGTGAATGGTAATGGTGCCTAAAGCTAAAGCACAAGGTGCATTCATTTGGACAACAGCAACAGTCTGAGGTGCGGGCCAGAACCAAGAGGCAGACAACATAGGGAGGGGCGTTTTTCCCCCCTCTGCCCACCATTTTAAAACCTAACTTTTGCAAGTGACGCACTAAGGACTTGGTCTGTTTGTTTGTAGCTCCCTGATGAGCCGCAAGATGGCGAAACCGGTCGGAGTGTTCCAAGAAGGAACGATGGATGGTACTTAAGGCTGCAGGACGGGACACATTCAGTAGTAGCCAAGCAGGAACTCTGGATGGTGCCTAAAGCTAAAGCACAAGGTGCATTCATTTGGACAACAGCAACAGTCTGAGGTGCGGGA
>NW_027139836.1:0-88616 GCF_035084215.1 Heptranchias perlo
ACCTCTATCACCAAATAGAAGCTAGTAACATCTTTTAAAACCTTTTGCACCTTTCTACACCCAGGGAATGGCTAACACTATGCGGAACACATGCAGGTTGTCTGACAACCGTACGCATATGAGGTCGGACCCTGGTACACATAGGTGTCTCCCCGTAGCCAGGGATGAATTTGCTACAACAGTGAGAATAATTTATAGAATTTTCCAGACAATCCACCATCTAATATTCTTAAAGGGCCAGAATCAGCCCCCTAAGGGCATCTTAAAACAAGCTGATAAACTAACCTGCTTTATAAAACCGGCAAAACCGTCACAGGAAACCCTAACCAAATTGGCTTTGAATTCAGAAAATTGGGCAAAACAGACCAGACAGATTCTAATTGAGCACTATACAACAAACCTGGAAGAATTAGAAAATGAATTTGCTCAGGCTGCAGTGACAGAGCGCCTGGAAGAAATGATGACGAAAGCCACTAATTGGATTAAAAAGAGTCTTAGACATAAATTCAAAATTCAATCAATTGATGAGGCAAAGAGACATGTGGTGGGATTAGCATCACGGTTGACAGAGCAAGGGACCAGCACACAATTGAGGACAGAACAGCGGACCGGCACACGGACTAGGACGCCCCCACGCCATAGGCCAAATACCTGGGCAGCCTTGTTCCACCAGCCTGCGATCACAGCCCCCTCATGCCGCAGACGGACTGAAAACCCCCCCCCACCCCGTGGGCCAGCTGCCACGACTTTGTCACGCCACCGACGGACACCCCCACCCCGTGAGCCAACTGCCACAACCTCGTCAAGCCACCGACACACCCCCCCACCCTTTGAGCCAGCTGCCATGACTTCAGCACGCCACCGGCAGACCCCCCCACCCCTTGCACCAGTTGCCACGACTTCGTCACACCACCAACACACCCCCCCACCCTTGGAGCCAGCTGCCATGACTTCGTCATGCCACCGATGGACCCCCCCACCCCTTGCACCAGTTGCCACGACTTCGTCACACCACCAACACACACCCCCACCCTTTGAGCCAGCTGCCATGACTTCGTCACGCCACCGACAGACCCCCCCACCCCGTGGGCCAGCTACCCCAACTTCATCACACCACCAGCAGACCACTGAAACCCCCCCTTCCTTGCGGTCCAGGGCAGTGACCCCCCTTCCCCGCCATCCAGGGCGGCGACTAGCCCTACCCCACCCCACAGGCCAAGGACCAGGATTTCCAATGTGGCCATCATTAGGGACCTGGACATCACACTTGGCTCTCAAGAGCCTGAGCCACGTAGACCCCAGCACTACATGGGGAACCAACATCAGACCGTATTAAACCAAATCACTAGGGATTCCTCAGACCCAAAACAAACAGAAGGGAGAACCCCTCCTACACCAGGGACAAATCCATGCACAACATTCCTGTACCCCAAAACCAGGGTCACGTACCAACCGCTCCCACAGAGACAAAAGAAAGACTGTACCAAACCAACCATCCCAAGAAATACAGCAGTTCTAGAGCCCGAGATCAGTGTCACAAAACAACCCCTTCCACAGAAACAAAGGAGCGACCAGACCGGACAGGTAAACCCAATAGACACAGAAATGAGGACAGGAACAATGAGAGCCCAGACAGACAACACAGTAGGAGAGGCAGAAATAGCTGAAGCCGAGGTAGGGAACACAATAGGGGAGGCAGGGGTAGCAGACATAGAAACAGAAAACACACCAACAGGGGCAGAACCTGACTCTGAAGGGGAAGATGCACAGAGAGTGACGAGGCACCCCAACACCAGCCGAAAAAACATTACCTGGAAATTGGAACCCAGAAAATCCATTTTAATAATAGGAGATTCCAACCTCTCCAAGATAAAAAGATGCCCAAATCCCACCACCCAAATTGATAGCTTTCCAGGAGCTAAATTCATTCATGTCACAGCAATTCTGGACAAATTGGAACCCTGTCCGGAGACCAAAAAGGTGGTGCTCTCAGTTGGCATTAATAATCGAACGCAGAGACCACTGACTGCAACCAAGCAACTGCAGTCATTACTTAAATTGGCTAAGAGCACATTCCCAAATGCTCAGATCTGGGTGCCGGAAATTAACTTCAGTAACTTACTTCCAGAAACGGAGAGGGATACAATCAGAGGAATTAACCAGCATATAAAAAAACAGAATTACATACCAGCAATTAATGCTAGATCCTTTAAAGTGGGGGCTGACCACATCCATTGGACAGATAGCACTGCCCATAACATAATAAACCAGTGGATGAAGTCTTTAAACTAAAAAGGACATTAACCCAAGAGAAGGGTAGATTACACCTGGGAAAAACTGTTATTAATATTTCCCAACTCTTTAACCCCACAGAGGTACAGGAGAGGGTTTTAAACAAGGGCCTTACATTTGTTCCAACCCCAAAACATTGTAAAGTACAAATTCAGGAAGATCTGAAAAGGTTTTACAGGAGAGTAAAACTGACCGATTACTTTAGCGATTCAGAAACAGACAAGCAACCTTTTACACCACCATCAGAATGGACCCCACCAAACAATAAAATAGAGCCAGAAATCCTAAACTTTATTAAACAGACTCAATCACAAATTGAAAAAATCCCTAAACAGACAGACAAGCAAAACCTCACTGGAAGAGAGAGACGGGCAATCATAGAACTTAGAAACAATCTAGATATAATCATAAAACCAGCAGATAAGGGCAGTAGTATAGTGATCATGGATAGGCAACAGTATCTACTTGAAGCTCACAGACAGCTTAATAATACAGCCCACTACACGAAATTAGCAGGACCAATTTACCAGGACACACGAAAAGAGATTGGAAACATTTTAACAGAACTAAAGAAATCTAAACACTTGAATCAGAAACAAGTGGAATACCTAAGGGGGGAACAACCACAACCCAGAAAATTCTACATACTACCCAAAATACACAAGCACCCTGACACATGGACTGTACCAGGAGAAATCCCACCAGGAAGACCCATTGTGTCAGACTGTGGTAGTGAATCCTACAGGATAGCAGAATACATTGACTCATTCCTAAACCCCTTATCACAGAAGCACCCTAGCTACATTAAAGACACTTACCACTTCATAGAAATAGTGAACTCACTGACCGTACCCCCGAACGCAATACTCTTTACCATGGACATTGAAAGCCTATACACAAACATAGAAACAGACAGAGGCATACAGGCAGTGGAAAATATCCTTAGAAAGTTCCCCCAACCCCACAGACCAGATGCAGCCATAATCCAGCTATTACACCTAGGACTAACAAAAAATGACTTTGAATTCCAGGAGCAATTCTACCTACAGATTAAGGGCACGGCTATGGGCAAGAAATTTGCCCCGGCCTACGCAAACATATACATGGCAGACTGGGAAAACACAGTCTTTGAAAAGTGTTCCAAGCTCCCGATGTGTTATTACAGATACCTGGATGACATATGGGGAGTCTGGACTCACACAGAAACAGAATTGCAAGAACATAAGAACATAAGAACATAAGAAATTGGAGCAGGAGTAGGCCAATCGGCCCCTCGAGCCTGCTCCGCCATTCAATAAGATCATGGCTGATCTGATCCCAACCACAATTCTGAAGAACACAAGAAGTCGGAGCAGGACCCGGCCACATAGCCCCTGGGCCCTCTCCGCCACCCACAGGGCATTGACCGATCCGAACTCAGCTTCATGTCCAATTTCCTGCCCGCTCCCCATAACCCCTAATTCCCTTTACTTCTAGGAAACTGTCTATTTCTGTTTTAAATTTATCTAATGATGTAGCTTCCACAGCTTCCTGGGGCAGCAAATTCCACAGACCTACCACCCTCTGAGTGAAGAAGTTTCTCCTCATCTCAGTTTTGAAAGAGCAGCCCCTTATTCTAAGATTATGCCCCCTAGTTCTAGTTTCACCCATCTTTGGGAACATCCTTACTGCATCCACCCGATCAAGACCCTTCACAATCTTATATGTTTCAATAAGATCGCCTCTCATTCTTCTGAACTCCAATGAGTAGAGTCCCAATCTACTCAACCTCTCCTCATATGTCCGCCCCCTCATCCCCGGGATTAACCGAGTGAACCTTCTTTGTACTGCCTCGAGAGCAAGTATGTCTTTTCTTAAGTATGGAAACCAAAACTGTATGCAGTATTCCAGGTGCGGTCTCACCAATACCTTATATAACTGCAGCAATACCTCCTTGTTTTTATATTCTATCCCCCTAGCAATAAAAGCCAACATTCCGTTGGCTTTTTTGATCACCTGCTGCACCTGCATACCAACTTTTTGATTTTCTTGCACTAGGACCCCCAGATCCCTTTGTACTGCAGTACTTTCCAGTCTCTCGCCATTAAGAAAATAACTTGCTCTCTGATTTTTCCTGCCAAAGTGCATAACCTCACATTTTCCAATATTATATTGCATCTGCCAAATCTCCGCCCACTCACCCAGCCTGTCTATATCCCCTTGCAGGTTTTTTATGTCCTCCTCACTCTCTACTTTCCCTCCCATCTTTGTATCATCTGCAAATTTTGATATGTTGCACTCGGTCCCCTCCTCCAAATCGTTAATATAGATTGTAAAGAGTTGGGGACCCAGCACCGACCCCTGTGGAACACCACTGGTTACTGGTTGCCAGTCCGAAAATGAACCATTTATCCCAACTCTCTGCTTACTGTTCGATAACCAATCCTCCACCCATGCCAGAATATTACCCCCAATCCCTTGATTTTTTATCTTAAGTAATAATCTTTTATGTGGCACCTTGTCGAATGCCTTCTGGAAGTCTAAATACACTATGTCCACTGGTTCCCCTTTATCCACCCTATACGTTATATCCTCGAAGAACTCAAGCAAATTTGTCAGACATGACTTCCCCTTCATAAAGCCATGCTGACTTTGTCCTATTAAATTATGCTTATCTAAATGTTCCGTTACTGTCTCCTTAATAATAGACTCCAAAATTTTACCCACCACAGATGTTAAGCTAACTGGCCTATAATTTCCAGCCTTCTGCCTACTACCCTTTTTAAATAACGGTGTTACATTAGCAGTTTTCCAATCTGCCGGGACCTCTCCTGAGTCCAGGGAATTTTGGAAAACTATCACCAAAGCATCCACAATCCCTACTGCCACTTCCCTCAAGACCCTAGGATGGAAGCCATCAGGTCCAGGGGATTTATCCGCCTTGAGTCCCATTATTTTACTGAGTACCATCTCCTGAGTGATTTTAATCGTATTTAGCTCCTCCCCCCCGAGAGTCCCCTGTTTGTCCAGTGTTGGGATATTCTTAGTGTCCTCTACTGTAAAGACTGAAACAAAATATTTGTTCAGCATTTTTGCCATCTCCATGTTTCCCACCATTAATTTCCCGGTCTCATCCTCTAAGGGACCTATGTTTGCCTTAGCCACCCTTTTTCTTTTTATATAACTATAGAAACTCTTGCTATCTGTTTTTATATTTTTTGCTAATTTCTTTTCATAATCTAACTTCCCTTTCTTAATCAATCCTTTAGTTACTTTTTGCTGTCTTTTGAAGAATTCCCAATCTTCTATCCTCCCACTAAGTTTGGCTACCTTATATGTCCTTGTTTTTAGTCGGATACTATCCTTGATTTCTTTACTTAGCCACGGATGGCTGTCATTTCTTTTACACCCTTTTTCCTCAGTGGAATATATTTATTTTGAAAGTTGTAAAATAACTCCCTAAATGAACACTACTGCTCATGTACCGTCTTACCCTTTAATCTATTTTCCCAGTCCACTTTAATCAATTCCGCTCTCATACCATCATAGTCTCCTTTATTCAAGCTCAGTACGCTTGTTTGAGAATCAACCTTCTCACCCTCTAATTGGATATGGAATTCAACCCTGTTGTGGTCGCTCGTTCCAAGGGGATCCTTAACTAGGACATTATTAATTAATCCTGACTCATTACACAGGACCAGGTCCAAGGTTGCCTGCCCCCTTGTAGGATCAGTTACATACTGCTCAAGAAATCCATCCCTGATGCACTCAATGAACTCGTCCTCAAGGCTGCTCTGCCCAATTTGATTTGTCCAGTTAATATGATAATTAAAATCCCCCATAATTATGGCTGTTCCCTTATTACATGCCCCGACTATTTCCTGATTAATACTTCTTCCAGCAGAGTTGCAACTATTAGGAGGCCTATATACTACGCCCACTAATGTTTTTTTTCCCTTATTATTCCTTATCTCCACCCAAACTGTTTCATTATCTTGATGCTTTGTCCCAATATCATTTCTCTGTATTACAGTGATTCCTTCCTTGATTAACATAGCCACCCCACCTCCCCTTCCTTCCTGCCTGTCCTTCCTGATTGTTAAATACCCTGGCATATTTAATTCCCAGTCGTTGTCACCCTGCAGCCATGTTTCTCTAATGGCCACAAGATCATACCCATACGTAGTTATTTGTGCCGTTAACTCGTCCATTTTATTACGAATGCTACGTGCATTCAGATAAAGAACTTTCAAATCTGTTTTGTGACGCTTAGTTCCTGCTTTTTCCTTTTTTAACACTTTACCTATTACTCCATACCTTCTGTCCCTTCCTGTTACACTTTCCTCTCTCTCCCTGCTCAGGTTCCCAACCCCCTGCCACTTTAGTTTAAACCCTCCCCAACAGCACTAGCAAACACTCCTCCGAGGACAGCGGTCCCGGCCCTGCCCAGGTGCAGACCATCCGGTTTGTACTGGTCCCACCTCCCCCAGAACCGTTTCCAGTGTCCCAGGAATTTGAATCCCTCCCCCTTGCACCATTCCTCTAGCCACGTATTCATTTGAAATATCCTCCTATTTCTACTCTGACTAGCACGTGGCACTGGCAGCAATCCTGAGATTACTACCTTTGAGGTCCTATTTTTTAATTTACCTCCTAACTCCCTATATTCTGCTTTTAGGCCCTCATCCCCTTTTTTACCTATATCGTTGGTGCCTATGTGCACCACGACAGCTGGCTGTTCGCCCTCCCCCTCCAAAATGTTCTGTAGCCGCTCCGAGACATACTTGATCCTTGCACCAGGGAGGCAACACACCATCCTGGAGTCTCGGTTGCGGCCGCAGAAACGCCTGTCTATTCCCCTTACAATTGAGTCCCCTATCACTATAGCTCTGCCACTCTTTTTCCTCCCAGCCTGTGCAGCAGAGCTACCCGTGGTGCCAGGAAGTTGGCTGCTGCTGCCTTCCCCTGATAAGTCATCCCCCCCAACAGCATCCAAAGTGGCATATCTGTTTGAGAGGGGGATGGCCACAGGGGACCCCTGCACTACCTGCCTGCATCTCTTACTCTTCCTGGTGGTCACCCATTCACTTCCTGCCTGTATACCCTTTACCTGCGGTGTGACCAACTCGCTAAACGTGCTATCCACGAGTTTCTCTGCATCGCGGATGCTCCACAGTGAGTCCACCCGCAGCTCCAGCTCCGAGATACGATCGGTCAGGAGCTGCAGGTGGACACACTTCCCGCACACATGGTCGGCAGGGACACTGGTAGTGTCCATGACTTCCCACATCTTGCAGGAGGAGCATATCACGGGTGCGAATTTGTAGATATTCTCAACAGTCACCACCAATCTATTAAACTTAAAGTTACAACACATAGAGAAAGTGTGGATTTCCTGGACACCACAGTATTTAAATTACAACAGGAGAATAACAGCCACAAGCTAGCAACAAAGGTATTCTTTAAAGAAACAGACACACACACACTCCTGCACATAAACAGCCACCATCCAAAACATACCTTTCGGGGGCTGGTGAAGTCACAACTGACACGTTTTCACCGCATATGCACAAACGGAGAGGACTTTAGGGAAGCCACCACAACCCTATTTACTGCACTGAGACAGAGAGGTTACACAAAAAGGTTCCTCAGGCACCTTAAGTCTGATTTCCTGAGGGGACTGAATAGCCCACGGCCAAACAGAGAAGTAGCAAGACTACCACTGATAACGACATACGATACAACGACCAAACTAATACACGGAGTGATTAAAACCCAATTTGGGAAACTAAAAGAGGATGTTGACACACTTAGTCGATACCACATAACGTCAGCATACAAAAGAACTCGGAACCTTCGGGACATGCTGGTTCGGAGTAGGATAAGAAAACAGACAACCCAGAACTGCACAAACCCAAAATGTGGGACGTGTAAATACCTAATAATCCGCAAAATGATACAAAATAGACACACAGGAAAAGCAGCAATAATTAAACAAAGAATTGCATGTGAACAGCACAATGCTGTATATGCAATTCGATGCAAACAATGCCACATCTTGTATGTAGGAGAAACAGGGAATAGTCTAAGGATGAGGCTCACAGGGCACCTCAGTGCTATTAGAACAAAGGATGTATACAAACCTACCTCCCGACACTTCATGGAGCATGGTCTTGAATCCCTGGAATTTATGGGGTTGGAGACCAACATGAACTGGACAACCTCACAAAGGAAGAGGAGGGAAAAACACTGGATAACAACCCAACAAACTCAGTTACCAAAGGGCTTAAATCAGATCTAAAATGGGGGAAATCCAACATCAAAAAACAAAACTGCCCCGACCTTAATTACCACAAATCCCAACCCCAACTTGATAAACCTCTCAAACCGCAACCACACCCTACCCTAATCACAATAAACAGAGCTAACCCCTACTGTTTAAGCTAACCAAAACCACTAAACCCCACACTGCCCACAACAAACAGACCAAAGCCCCAACCCTAACTACAAACAGACCCCATCCATATCCCAAATCCTAACTCCAAATGCACCCCACTCTACCCCTAAAGCCTAACCGTAACTCTAATACAGCAAACCTAATCTCCCACCCCACCCCTAAAATCTAAGCCTAACACACCCCACCCTACTCCTAAACCCTGACCCTCACTTAACCCTACCCCTAATGCAACCCTAACCCATAACTCCAACCCCCCAGCCCTGAATCTAATCACAACTCTGACCGTGGACCCTAACCCTGATGCACCCTACCCTACCCCTAAACACCTAACCCTAACCCTGATGCACCCTACCCTACCCCTAAACACCTAACCCTAACCCTGATGCACCCAACCCTACCCCTAAAACTTAACCCTAACCCCACCCCACCCCTAAACACCTAACCCTGATGCACCCCAACCTAACCCCAATATAGCCCTGAACCTAACTGCGACCCTGACCCTCACCTAACCCCAACACTAACCCCAGTGCAGCAACCCTAACCCTAACCTGAACCCCCAACCTCAATACAACATAACCCTAACACTACGTAAAATAAAGGGTAGGGTTCCAACACCAATAATAATAACTAAATACGACATAGAGACCATAAATTGGCAAAACCCAGGAACTGATTATAACCCCAGAGGGGGATCAAAGGATTACGGATCAAGAAATTACTAAGAAGAGATCGGCAAGAAAAAGAAGCCAGGTGGTAAGGTAAAGCGTGGGCCAACCAAAAGTGGCAGGTATAAGTGACAAGAAGCTCAAGGGTTGAGTGAGAATACGAACACAAGAGGGTGTAACTACCCTCCTGCCCACACCATACAACCTAACATTCAGGAGTGACACGCTTTACATTACCACAGACAAAAAAAGATATAAATGCCAAGAAAAGAAAACCCAGAGAATATATCTTGCAAATACCTTAAATCTAAACTTGATCAGTGAAGTAGATGGTTAAATAACTTTTTGTTCCCCTTTTGCCCCCCCACAAAAAAAGCAGCAAGAAACTTATAAAAATAGGGAGCACCAAGGAGGTTTTTTAAATTTTAAAATCTAAAATATTTAATAGGTGCACTTAAAATAAAGCATGGCTGGAAATGTGGGTCTGACAGACATGGAACTCATCTTCCCAAACCCCCCCCCCACGAGGTTTGGGACAGCAATAAGGGCACAAAAGATTACATATTTTTTTTAAAAGTTGTAGTTCCCATAGACACGGTCTCTGGACATTGATGCGGGGACGGCCCCTTTAAGAGATGCCTGGTGCTGCGGGGACGGCCCCTTTAAGAGATGCCTGGTGCTGCGGGGAACGCGACAGCAGGGAGCTGCTGGATATCGACCTCGGTTTTTTTAAAAGAAACCCTTTCCCCGGGGATCTGGAGGAGTTGGGGACACGGGTGAGAATCCGATAACTTTATCTAGTCTTTAGATTTTGAGCGTTCACCGGGTGATTTTTATCTTTGAAATCGGGTTTTTTTCTCAGCGACTGAAAAGCGAGCGCCGCGTGAGGCATTCTGGGATATGGAGTTCTCTCGGGTCAAACACGAGGGCAAGACCCGTAAATAAAAGGGTTTACTTGGTCTCTCTGGGGCTGGGGGACCTTTCTTTCCCCCTCCTCTCCCCCTGGGGGGCGGGTGGCAGCGGTTACGGGAGTTTTTATGGGGAATCGGACCTTGGAAATCAAAATTTTGTTCCACGCGGCCGCTGAAAAGCGAGCGCCGCGTGAGGCATTCTGGGATATGGAGTTCTCTCGGGTCAAACACGAGGGCAACGCTCTTAAATAAAAGCGTTTACTTTGGGTTTTTGGGGCTGGGGGACCTTTCTTTTCCCCTCCTCTCCCCCCGGGGGGGTGGGTGGCGGCGGATTCGGGAGTTTTTTTGGGGAATCGGACCTTGGAAATCGGTTTTTTTTCTGCGCGGCCGCTGAAAAGCGAGCGACGCGTGAGGCATTCTGGGAGATTGAGTTTCGTTTAACGAGCGATCGGGTTTAAAAAGGAGGAAATCGGTGGGAAGTTTAATTAATTGTTTAAAATACCCTTATAATTAAAAGGCATAGCCGGAGGTGGGGGTTTGGAGAAGTAGCATCATGTTTTTATTTAAAAAATGAGGTGAGGCGGACAGGTAATCAAGCCCCGGGGTCAGCGGAGACAGTCAGACTCCGTGGCGCCAGAATGACCTGGAGCATTAAAACAGATTCAAAGGTTAAAAAGCAATATTTTTTAAAACATTGACTCAAAAAAAATAACCCCAAACATCTAAGATAAACTAAAGGAACATTAAAACATTAGGTTAAAAAAATATAATTTAAAAATAACGAACACGTGGAGCGAAGGGGGCGGGGCCAGCCCTGCATGAGACAGGACTCATTACATACAGGACAGAAATTCTAACCAATCCCAGGTCAAGGCTAGCCTGCTTGTGGGCGGGAACAAAACTTCAGCCAACAGTAGCACACAGGGGAGGGGCCAGTCCAAGGCTCCGGACTGATAAGCAACTGTAAACAAAGTTAAAATCCTTTCTCCCTGATGAAGCTTAAGGATAAGCGAAACGTCGGAGAAAAAAAGATTCCAGGCCGGAGAACTTACTGAACTAAAGAGTTTTTGGGGAGAGAAAAAGATTCCAGGCCGGAGAACTTACTGAACTAAAGAGTTTTTGGATAGTACTGTTGCAGGCAGAGAACCATCGAAGCCAGAGAGCCACCGGAGGGGAGGTGAGACCGGTGGAAAAAGAGCCTTTCCAGGCGGGACAGCCGGCTGAGCTGGGGAGTGTTTGGAGGACGCAGTCCCAGGCAGGAGACCATCTGAGCCAGGGAGCCACCGTGGGGTGAGATTACAGTTACTAGCGGGGACCTCTGTTACCAAATAGAAGCTCGTAACATCTTTTAAAACCTTTTGCACCCTTCTACACCCAGGGAATGGCTAACACTATGCGGAACACATGCAGGTTGTCTGACAACCGTACGCATATGAGGTCAGACCCTGGTACACATAGGTGTCTCCCCGTAGCCAGGGATGAATTTGCTACAACAGTGAGAATAATTTATAGAATTTTCCAGACAATCCACCATCTAATATTCTTAAAGGGCCAGAATCAGCCCCCTAAGGGCATCTTAAAACAAGCTGATAAACTAACCTGCTTTATAAAACCGGCAAAACCGTCACAGGAAACCCTAACCAAATTGGCTTTGAATTCAGAAAATTGGGCAAAACAGACCAGACAGATTCTAATTGAGCACTATACAACAAACCTGGAAGAATTAGAAAATGAATTTGCTCAGGCTGCAGTGACAGAGCGCCTGGAAGAAATGATGGCGAAAGCCACTAATTGGATTAAAAAGAGTCTTAGACATAAAATCAAAATTCAATCAATTGATGAGGCAAAGAGACATGTGGTGGGATTAGCATCACGGTTGACAGAGCAAGGGACCAGCACACAATTGGGGACAGAACAGCGGACCGGCACACGGACTAGGACGCCCACACGCCATAGGCCAAATACCTGGGCAGCCTTGTTCCACCAGCCTGCGATCACAGCCCCCTCATGCCGCAGACGGACTGAAACCCCCCCCCCCACCCCGTGGGCCAGCTGCCACGACTTTGTCACACCACCGACGGACACCCCCACCCCGTGAGCCAACTGCCACAACCTCGTCACGCCACCGACACACCCCCCCACCCTTTGAGCCAACTGCCATGACTTCAGCACGCCACCGGCAGACACCCCCACCCCTTGCACCAGTTGCCACGACTTCGTCACACCACCAACACACCCCCCCACCCTTTGAGCCAGCTGCCATGACTTCGTCACGCCACCGACAGACCCCCTCACCCCTTGGACCAGCTGCCACGACTTCGTCACGCCACCGGCAGACCCCCCCACCCCTTGCACCAGTTGCCACGACTTCGTCACACCACCAACACACCCCCCCACCCTTTGAGCCAGCTGCCATGACTTCGTCACGCCACCGACAGACCCCCTCACCCCTGGGACCAGCTGCCACGACTTCGTCACGCCACCGGCAGACCCCCCCACCCCTTGCACCAGTTGCCACGACTTCGTCACGCCACCGACAGACCCCCCCCACCCCGTGGGCCAGCTACCCCGACTTCATCACACCACCAGCAGACCACCGAAACCCCCACTTCCTTGCGGTCCAGGGCAGTGACCCCCCCTTCCCCGCCATCCAGGGCGGCGACTAGCCCTACCCCACCCCACAGGCCAAGGACCAGGATTTCCAATGTGGCCATCATTAGGGACCTGGACATCACACTTGGCTCTCAAGAGCCTGAGCCACGTCGACCCCAGCACGACATGGGGTACCAACATCAGACCGTATTAAACCAAATCACTAGGGATTCCTCAGACCCAAAACAAACAGAAGGGAGAACGCCTCCTACACCAGGGACAAATCCATGCACAACATTCCTGTACCCCAAAACCAGGGTCACGTACCAACCGCTCCCACAGAGACAAAAGAAAGACTGTACCAAACCAACCATCCCAAGAAATACAGCAGTTCTAGAGCCCGAGATCAGAGTCACAAAACAACCCCTTCCACAGAAACAAAGGAGCGACCAGACCGGACAGGTAAACCCAATAGACACAGAAATGAGGACAGGAACAATGAGAGCCCAGACAGATAACACAGTAGGAGAGGCAGAAATAGCTGAAGCCGAGGTAGGGAACACAATAGGGGAGGCAGGGGTAGCAGACATAGAAACAGAAAACACACCAACAGGGGCAGAACCTGACTCTGAAGGGGAAGATGCACAGAGAGTGACGAGGCACCCCAACACCAGCCGAAAAAACATTACCTGGAAATTGGAACCCAGAAAATCCATTTTAATAATAAGAGATTCTTACCTCTCCAAGATAAAAAGATGCCCAAATCCCACCACCCAAATTGATAGCTTTCCAGGAGCTAAATTCATTCATGTCACAGCAATTCTGGACAAATTGGAACCCTGTCCGGAGACCAAAAAGGTGGTGCTCTCAGTTGGCATTAATAATCGAACGCAGAGACCACTGACTGCAACCAAGCAACTGCAGTCATTACTTAAATTGGCTAAGAGCACATTCCCAAATGCTCAGATCTGGGTGCCGGAAATTAACTTCAGTAACTTACTTCCAGAAATGGAGAGGGATACAATCAGAGGAATTAACCAGCACATAAAAAAACAGAATTACATACCAGCAATTAACGCTAGATCCTTTAAAGTGGGGGCTGACCACATCCATTGGACAGATAGCACTGCCCATAACATAATAAACCAGTGGATGAAGTGTTTAAACTAAAAAGGACATTAACCCAAGAGAAGGGTAGATTAAACCTGGGAAAAACTGTTATTAATATTTCCCAACTCTTTAACCCCACAGAGGTACAGGAGAGGGTTTTAAACAAGGGCCTTACATTTGTTCCAACCCCAAAACATTGTAAAGTACAAATTCAGGAAGATCTGAAAAGGTTTTACAGGAGAGTAAAACTGACCGATTACTTTAGCGATTCAGAAACAGACAAGCAACCTTTTACACCACCATCAGAATGGACCCCACCAAACAATAAAATAGAGCCAGAAATCCTAAACTTTATTAAACAGACTCAATCACAAATTGAAAAAATCCCTAAACAGACAGACAAGCAAAACCTCACTGGAAGAGAGAGACGGGCAATCATAGAACTTAGAAACAATCTAGATATAATCATAAAACCAGCAGATAAGGGCAGTAGTATAGTGATCATGGATAGGCAACAGTATCTACTTGAAGCTCACAGACAGCTTAATAATACAGCCCACTACACTAAATTAGCAGGACCAATTTACCAGGACACACGAAAAGAGATTGGAAACATTTTAACAGAACTAAAGAAATCTAAACACTTAAATCAGAAACAAGTGGAATACCTAAGGGGGGAACAACCACAACCCAGAAAATTCTACATACTACCCAAAATACACAAGCACCCTGACACATGGACTGTACCAGGAGAAATACCACCAGGAAGACCAATTGTGTCAGACTGTGGTAGTGAATCCTACAGGATAGCAGAATACATTGACTCATTCCTAAACCCCTGATCACAGAAGCACCCTAGCTACATTAAAGACACTTACCACTTCATAGAAATAGTGAACTCACTGACCGTACCCCCGAACGCAATACTCTTTACCATGGACATTGAAAGCCTATACACAAACATAGAAACAGACAGAGGCATACAGGCAGTGGAAAATATCCTTAGAAAGTTCCCCCAACCCCACAGACCAGATGCAGCCATAATCCAGCTATTACACCTAGGACTAACAAAAAATGACTTTGAATTCCAGGAGCAATTCTACCTACAGATTAAGGGCACGGCTATGGGCAAGAAATTTGCCCCGGCCTACGCAAACATATACATGGCAGACTGGGAAAACACAGTCTTTGAAAAGTGTTCCAAGCTCCCGATGTGTTATTACAGATACCTGGATGACATATGGGGAGTCTGGACTCACACAGAAACAGAATTGCAAGAATTTGTAGGTATTCTCAACAGTCACCACCAATCTATTAAACTTAAAGTTACAACACATAGAGAAAGTGTGGATTTCCTGGACACCACAGTATTTAAATTACAACAGGAGAATAACAGCCACAAGCTAGCAACAAAGGTATTCTTTAAAGAAACAGACACACACACACTCCTGCACATAAACAGCCACCATCCAAAACATACCTTTCGGGGGCTGGTGAAGTCACAACTGACACGTTTTCACCGCATATGCACAAACGGAGAGGACTTTAGGGAAGCCACCACAACCCTATTTACTGCACTGAGACAGAGAGGTTACACAAAAAGGTTCCTCAGGCACCTTAAGTCTGATTTCCTGAGGGGACTGAATAGCCCACGGCCAAACAGAGAAGTAGCAAGACTACCACTGATAACGACATACGATACAACGACCAAACTAATACACGGAGTGATTAAAACCCAATTTGGGAAACTAAAAGAGGATGTTGACACACTTAGTCGATACCACATAACGTCAGCATACAAAAGAACTCGGAACCTTCGGGACATGCTGGTTCGGAGTAGGATAAGAAAACAGACAACCCAGAACTGCACAAACCCAAAATGTGGGACGTGTAAATACCTAATAATCCGCAAAATGATACAAAATAGACACACAGGAAAAGCAGCCCTAATTAAACAAAGAATTGCATGTGAACAGCACAATGCTGTATATGCAATTCGATGCAAACAATGCCACATCTTGTATGTAGGAGAAACAGGGAATAGTCTAAGGATGAGGCTCACAGGGCACCTCAGTGCTATTAGAACAAAGGATGTATACAAACCTACCTCCCGACACTTCATGGAGCATGGTCTTGAATCCCTGGAATTTATGGGGTTGGAGACCAACATGAACTGGACAACCTCACAAAGGAAGAGGAAGGAAAAACACTGGATAACAACCCAACAAACTCAGTTACCAAAGGGCTTAAATCAGATCTAAAATGGGGGAAATCCAACATCAAAAAACAAAACTGCCCCGACCTTAATTACCACAAATCCCAACCCCAACTTGATAAACCTCTCAAACCGCAACCACACCCTACCCTAATCACAATAAACAGAGCTAACCCCTACTGTTTAAGCTAACCAAAACCACTAAACCCCACACTGCCCACAACAAACTGACCAAAGCCCAACCCTAACTACAAACAGACCCCATCCATATCCCAAATCCTAACTCCAAATGCACCCCACTCTACCCCTAAAGCCTAACCGTAACTCTAATACAGCAAACCTAATCTCCCACCCCACCCCTAAAATCTAAGCCTAACACACCTCACCCTACTCCTAAACCCTGACCCTCACTTAACCCTACCCCTAATGCAACCCTAACCCATAACTCCAACCCCCCAGCCCTGAATCTAATCACAACTCTGACCGTGGACCCTAACCCTGATGCACCCTACCCTACCCCTAAACACCTAACCCTAACCCTGATGCACCCTACCCTACCCCTAAACACCTAACCCTAACCCTGATGCACCCAACCCTACCCCTAAAACTTAACCCTAACCCCACCCCACCCCTAAACACCTAACCCTGATGCACCCCAACCTAACCCCAATATAGCCCTGAACCTAACTGCGACCCTGACCCTCACCTAACCCCAACACTAACCCCAGTGCAGCAACCCTAACCCTAACCTGAACCCCCCAACCTCAATACAACATAACCCTAACACTACGTAAAATAAAGGGTAGGGTTCCAACACCAATAATAATAACTAAATACGACATAGAGACCATAAATTGGCAAAACCCAGGAACTGATTATAACCCCAGAGGGGGATCAAAGGATTACGGATCAAGAAATTACTAAGAAGAGATCGGCAAGAAAAAGAAGCCAGGTGGTAAGGTAAAGCGTGGGCCAACCAAAAGTGGCAGGTATAAGTGACAAGAAGCTCAAGAGTTGAGTGAGAATACGAACACAAGAGGGTGTAACTACCCTCCTGCCCACACCATACAACCTAACATTCAGGAGTGACACGCTTTACATTACCACAGACAAAAAAAGATATAAATGCCAAGAAAAGAAAACCCAGAGAATATATCTTGCAAATACCTTAAATCTAAACTTGATCAGTGAAGTAGATGGTTAAATAACTTTTTGTTCCCCTTTTGCCCCCCCACAAAAAAAGCAGCAAGCAACTTATAAAAATAGGGAGCACCAAGGAGGTTTTTTAAATTTTAAAATCTAAAATATTTAATAGGTGCACTTAAAATAAAGCATGGCTGGAAATGTGGGTCTGACAGACATGGAACTCATCTTCCCAAACCCCCCCCCCCACGAGTTTTGGGACAGCAATAAGGGCACAAAAGATTACATATTTTTTTTTTAAGTTGTAGTTCCCATAGACACGGTCTCTGGACATTGATGCGGGGACGGCCCCTTTAAGAGATGCCTGGTGCTGCGGGGAACGCGACAGCAGGGAGCTGCTGGATATCGACCTCGTTTTTTTTAAAAGAAACCCTTTCCCCGGGGATCTGGAGGAGTTGGGGACACGGGTGAGAATCCGATAACTTTATCTAGTCTTTAGATTTTGAGCGTTCACCGGGTGATTTTTATCTTTGAAATCGGGTTTTTTTCTCAGCGACTGAAAAGCGAGCACCGCGTGAGGCATTCTGGGATATGGAGTTCTCTCGGGTCAAACACGAGGGCAAGACCCGTAAATAAAAGGGTTTACTTTGTTTTTTTGGGTCTGGGGGACCTTTCTTTCCCCCTCCTCTCCCCCCCGGGGGGTGGGTGGCGGCGGATTCGGGAGTTTTTTTGGGGAATCGGACCTTGGAAATCGGTTTTTTCTGCGCGGCCGCTGAAAAGCGAGGCATTCTGGGAGATTGAGTTTCGTTTAACGAGCGATCGGGTTTAAAAAGGAGGAAATCGGTGGGAAGTTTAATTAATTGTTTAAAATACCCTTATAATTAAAAGGCATAGCCGGAGGTGGGGGTTTGGAGAAGTAGCATCATGTTTTTATTTAAAAAATGAGGTGAGGCGGACAGGTAATCAAGCCCCGGGGTCAGCGGAGACAGTCAGACTCCGTGGCGCCAGAATGACCTGGAGCATTAAAACAGATTCAAAGGTTAAAAAGCAATATTTTTTAAAACATTAACTCAAAAAAAATAACCCCAAACATCTAAGATAAACTGAAGGAACATTAAAACATTAGGTTAAAAAAATATAATTTAAAAATAACGAACACGTGGAGCGAAGGGGGCGGGGCCAGCCCTGCATGAGACAGGACTCATTACAGACAGGACAGAAATTCTAACCAATCCCAGGTCAAGGCTAGCCTGCTTGTGGGCGGGAACAAAACTTCAGCCAACAGTAGCACACAGGGGAGGGGCCAGTCCAAGGCTCTGGACTTATAAGCAACTGTAAACAAAGTTAAAATCCTTTCTCCCTGATGAAGCTTAAGGATAAGCGAAACGTCGGAGAAAAAAAGATTCCAGGCCGGAGAACTTACTGAACGAAAGAGTTTTTGGGGAGAAAAAAAGATTCCAGGCCGGAGAACTTACTGAACTAAAGAGTTTTTGGATAGTACTGTTGCAGGCAGAGAACCATCGAAGCCAGAGAGCCACCGGAGGGGAGGTGAGACCGGTGGAAAAAGAGCCTTTCCAGGCGGGACAGCCGGCTGAGCTGGGGAGTGTTTGGAGGACGCAGTCCCAGGCAGGAGACGATCTGAGCCAGGGAGCCACCGTGGGGTGAGATTACAGTTACTAGCGGGGACCTCTGTTACCAAATAGAAGCTAGTAACATCTTTTAAAACCTTTTGCACCCTTCTACACCCAGGGAATGGCTAACACTATGCGGAACACATGCAGGTTGTCTGACAACCGTACGCATATGAGGTCAGACCCTGGTACACATAGGTGTCTCCCCGTAGCCAGGGATGAATTTGCTACAACAGTGAGAATAATTTATAGAATTTTCCAGACAATCCACCATCTAATATTCTTAAAGGGCCAGAATCAGCCCCCTAAGGGCATCTTAAAACAAGCTGATAAACTAACCTGCTTTATAAAACCGGCAAAACCGTCACAGGAAACCCTAACCAAATTGGCTTTGAATTCAGAAAATTGGGCAAAACAGACCAGACAGATTCTAATTGAGCACTATACAACAAACCTGGAAGAATTAGAAAATGAATTTGCTCAGGCTGCAGTGACAGAGCGCCTGGAAGAAATGATGGCGAAAGCCACTAATTGGATTAAAAAGAGTCTTAGACATAAATTCAAAATTCAATCAATTGATGAGGCAAAGAGACATGTGGTGGGATTAGCATCACGGTTGACAGAGCAAGGGACCAGCACACAATTGGGGACAGAACAGCGGACCGGCACACGGACTGGGACGCCCACACGCCATAGGCCAAATACCTGGGCAGCCTTGTTCCACCAGCCTGCGATCACAGCCCCCTCATGCCGCAGACGGACTGAAACCCCCCCCCCCACCCCGTGGGCCAGCTGCCACGACTTTGTCACACCACCGACGGACACCCCCACCCCGTGAGCCAACTGCCACAACCTCGTCACGCCACCGACACACCCCCCCACCCTTTGAGCCAACTGCCATGAATTCAGCACACCACTGGCAGACACCCCCACCCCTTGCACCAGTTGCCACGACTTCGTCACACCACCAACATACCCCCCCACCCTTTGAGCCAGCTGCCATGACTTCGTCATGCCACCGATGGACCCCCCCACCCCTTGCACCAGTTGCCACGACTTCGTCACACCACCAACACACCCCCCCACCCTTTGAGCCAGCTGCCATGACTTCGTCACGCCACCGACAGACCCCCTCACCCCTTGGACCAGCTGCCACGACTTCGTCACGCCACCGGCAGACCCCCCCACCCCTTGCACCAGTTGCCACGACTTCGTCACGCCACCGACAGACCCCCCCACCCCGTGGGCCAGCTACCCCGACTTCATCACACCACCAGCAGACCACCGAAACCCCCCCTTCCTTGCGGTCCAGGGCAGTGACCCCCCCTTCCCCGCCATCCAGGGCGGCGACTAGCCCTACCCCACCCCACAGGCCAAGGACCAGGATTTCCAATGTGGCCATCATTAGGGACCTGGACATCACACTTGGCTCTCAAGAGCCTGAGCCACGAAATGAGGACAGGAACAATGAGAGCCCAGACAGATAACACAGTAGGAGAGGTTTCAGTGGTCTGCTGGTGGTGTGATGAAGTTGGGGTAGCTGGCCCACGGGGTGGGGGGGTCTGTCGGTGGCGTGACGAAGTCATGGCAGCTGGCTCAAAGGGTGGGGGTGTGTGTTGGTGGTGTGACGAAGTCGTGGCAACTGGTGCAAGGGGTGGGGGGGTCCATCGGTGGCATGACGAAGTCATGGCAGCTGGCTCCAAGGGTGGGGGGGTGTGTTGGTGGTGTGACGAAGTCGTGGCAACTGGTGCAAGGGGTGGGGGGGTCTGCCGGTGGCGTGCTGAAGTCATGGCAGCTGGCTCAAAGGGTGGGGGGGTGTGTCGGTGGCTTGACGAGGTTGTGGCAGTTGGCTCACGGGGTGGGGGTGTCCGTCGGTGGCGTGACAAAGTCGTGGCAGCTGGCCCACGGGGTGGGGGGGGGTTTTCAGTCCGTCTGCGGCATGAGGGGGCTGTGATCGCAGGCTGGTGGAACAAGGCTGCCCAGGTATTTGGCCTATGGCGTGGGGGCGTCCTAGTCCGTGTGCCGGTCCGCTGTTCTGTCCTCAATTGTGTGCTGGTCCCTTGCTCTGTCAACCGTGATGCTAATCCCACCACATGTCTCTTTGCCTCATCAATTGATTGAATTTTGAATTTATGTCTAAGACTCTTTTTAATCCAATTAGTGGCTTTCGTCATCATTTCTTCCAGGCGCTCTGTCACTGCAGCCTGAGCAAATTCATTTTCTAATTCTTCCAGGTTTGTTGTATAGTGCTCAATTAGAATCTGTCTGGTCTGTTTTGCCCAATTTTCTGAATTCAAAGCCAATTTGGTTAGGGTTTCCTGTGACGGTTTTGCCGGTTTTATAAAGCAGGTTAGTTTATCAGCTTGTTTTAAGATGCCCTTAGGGGGCTGATTCTGGCCCTTTAAGAATATTAGATGGTGGATTGTCTGGAAAATTCTATAAATTATTCTCACTGTTGTAGCAAATTCATCCCTGGCTACGGGGAGACACCTATGTGTACCAGGGTCCGACCTCATATGCGTACGGTTGTCAGACAACCTGCATGTGTTCCGCATAGTGTTAGCCATTCCCTGGGTGTAGAAAGGTGCAAAAGGTTTTAAAAGATGTTACTAGCTTCTATTTGGTGATAGAGGTCCCCGCTAGTAACTGTAATCTCACCCCACGGTGGCTCCCTGGCTCAGATGGTCTCCTGCCTGGGACTGCGTCCTCCAAACACTCCCCAGCTCAGCCGGCTGTCCCGCCTGGAAAGGCTCTTTTTCCACCGGTCTCACCTCCCCTCCGGTGGCTCTCTGGCTTCGATGGTTCTCTGCCTGCAACAGTACTATCCAAAAACTCTTTCGTTCAGTAAGTTCTCCGGCCTGGAATCTTTTTTTCTCCGACGTTTCGCTTATCCTTAAGCTTCATCAGGGAGAAAGGATTTTAACTTTGTTTACAGTTGCTTATAAGTCCGGAGCCTTGGACTGGCCCCTCCCCTGTGTGCTACTGTTGGCTGAAGTTTTGTTCCCGCCCACAAGCAGGCTAGCCTTGACCTGGGATTGGTTAGAATTTCTGTCCTGTATGTAATGAGTCCTGTCTCATGCAGGGCTGGCCCCGCCCCCTTCGCTCCACGTGTTCGTTATTTTTAAATTATATTTTTTTAACCTAATGTTTTAATGTTCCTTCAGTTTATCTTAGATGTTTGGGGTTATTTTTTTTGAGGTAATGTTTTTTAAAAATATTGCTTTTTAACCTTTGAATCTGTTTTAATGCTCCAGGTCATTCTGGCGCCACGGAGTCTGACTGTCTGCTGACCCCGGGGCTTGATTACCTGTCCGCCTCACCTCATTTTTTAAGATAAAAACATGAAGCTACTTCTCCAAACCCCCACCTCCGGCTATGCCTTTTAATTATGAGGGTATTTTAAACAATTAATTAAACTTCCCACCGATTTGCTCCTTTTTAAACCCGATCGCTCGTTAAACGAAACTCAATCTCCCAGAATGCCTCACGCGTCGCTCGCTTTTCAGCGGCCGCGCAGAAAAAAACCGATTTCCAAGGTCCGATTCCCCAAAAAAAACTCCCGAATCCGCCGCCACCCACCCCCCCGGGGGGAGAGGAGGGGGAAAGAAAGGTCCCCCAGCCCCAAAAAACCAAAGTAAACCCTTTTATTTAAGAGCGTTGCCCTCGTGTTTGACCCGAGAGAACTCCATATCCCAGAATGCCTCACGCGGCGCTCGCTTTTCAGTCGCTGAGAAAAAAACCCGATTTCAAAAATAAAAATCACCCGGTGAACGCTCAAAATCTAAAGACTAGATAAAGTTATCGGATTCTCACCCGTGTCCCCAACTCCTCCAGATCCCCGGGGAAAGGGTTTCTTTTAAAAAAACCGAGGTCGATATCCAGCAGCTCCCTGCTGTCGCGTTCCCCGCAGCACCAGGCATCTCTTAAAGGGGCCGTCCCCGCAGCACCAGGCATCTCTTAAAGGGGCCGTCCCCGCAACCATGTCCAGAGACCGTGTCTATGGGAACTACAACTTTTTTTAAAAATATGTAATCTTTTGTGCCCTTATTGCTGTCCCAAACCTCGTGGGGGGGGGGGGGGGGGTTTGGGAAGATGAGTTCCATGTCTGTCAGACCCACATTTCCAGCCATGCTTTATTTTAAGTGCACCTTTTAAATATTTTAGATTTTAAAATTTAAAAAAACCTCCTTGGTGCTCCCTATTTTTATAAGTTGCTTGCTGCTTTTTTTGTGGGGGGGCAAAAGGGGAACAAAAAGTTATTTAACCATCTACCTCACTGATCAAGTTTAGATTTAAGGTATTTGCAAGATATATTCTCTGGGTTTTCTTTTCTTGGCATTTATATCTTTTTTTGTCTGTGGTAATGCAAAGCGTGTCACTCCTGAATGTTAGGTTGTATGGTGTGGGCAGGAGGGTAGTTACACCCTCTTGTGTTCGTATTCTCACTCAACCCTTGAGCTTCTTGTCACTTATACCTGCCACTTTTGGTTGGCCCACGCTTTACCTTACCACCTGGCTTCTTTTTCTTGCCGATCGCTTCTTAGTAATTTCTTGATCGGTAATCCTTTGATCCCCCTCTGGGGTTATAATCAGTTCCTGGGTTTTGCCAATTTATGGCCTCTATGTCGTATTTAGTTATTATTATTGGTGTTGGAACTCTACCCTTTATTTTACGTAGTGTTAGGGTTATGTTGTATTGAGGTTGGGGGGTTCAGGTTAGGGTTAGGGTTGCTGCACTGGGGTTAGTGTTGGGGTTAGGTGAGGGTCCGGGTCGCAGTTAGGTTCAGGGCTATATTGGGGTTAGGTTGGGGTGCATCAGGGTTAGGGTTAGGTGTTTAGGGGTGGGGTGGGGTTAGGGTTATGTTTTAGGGGTAGGGTTGGGTGCATCAGGGTTAGGGTTAGGTGTTTAGGGGTAGGGTAGGGTGCATCAGGGTTAGGGTTAGGTGTTTAGGGGTAGGGTAGGGTGCATCAGGGTTAGGGTCCAGGGTCAGAGTTGTGATTAGATTCAGGGCTGGGGGGTTGGAGTTATGGGTTAGGGTTGCATTAGGGGTAGGGTTAAGTGAGGGTCAGGGTTTAGGAGTAGGGTGGGGTGTGTTAGGCTTAGATTTTAGGGGTGGGGTGGGAGATTAGGTTTGCTGTATTAGAGTTACGGTTAGGCTTTAGGGGTAGAGTGGGGTGCATTTGGAGTTAGGATTTGGGATATGGATGTGGTCTGTTTGTAGTTAGGGTTGGGGCTTTGGTCTATTTGTTGTGGGCAGTGTGGGGTTTAGTGGTTTTGGTTAGCTTAAACAGTAGGGGTTAGCTCTGTTTATTGTGATTAGGGTAGGGTGTGGTGTGGTTGCGGTTTGGGAGGTTTATCAAGTTGGGGTTGGGATTTGTGGTAATTAAGGTCGGGGCAGTTTTGTTTTTTGATGTTGGATTTCCCCCATTTTAGATCTGATTTAAGCCCTTTGGTAACTGAGTTTGTAGGGTTGTTATCCAGTGTTTTTCCCTCCTCTTCCTTTGTGAGGTTGTCCAGTTCATGTTGGTCTCCAACCCCATAAATTCCAGGGATTCAAGACCATGCTCCATGAAGTGTCGGGAGGTAGGTTTGTATACATCCTTTGTTCTAATAGCACTGAGGTGCCCTGTGAGCCTCATCCTTAGACTATTCCCTGTTTCTCCTACATACAAGATGTGGCATTGTTTGCATCGAATTGCATAAACAGCATTGTGCTGTTCACATGTAATTCTTTGTTTAATTAGGGCTGCTTTTCCTGTGTGTCTATTTTGTATCATTTTGCGGATTATTAGGTATTTACACGTCCCACATTTTGGGTTTGTGCAGTTCTGGGTTGTCTGTTTTCTTATCCTACTCCGAACCAGCATGTCCCGAAGGTTCCGAGTTCTTTTGTATGCCGACGTTATGTGGTATCGACTAAGTGTGTCAACATCCTCTTTTAGTTTCCCAAATTGGGTTTTAATCACTCCGTGTATTAGTTTGGTCATTGTATCGTATGTCGTTATCAGTGGTAGTCTTGCTACTTCTCTGTTTGGCCGTGGGCTATTCAGTCCCCTCAGGAAATCAGACTTAAGGTGCCTGAGGAACCTTTTTGTGTAACCTCTCTGTCTCAGTGCAGTAAATAGGGTTGTGGTGGCTTCCCTAAAGTCCTCTCCGTTTGTGCATATGCGGTGAAAACGTGTCAGTTGTGACTTCACCAGCCCCCGAAAGGTATGTTTTGGATGGTGGCTGTTTATGTGCAGGAGTGTGTGTGTGTCTGTTTCTTTAAAGAATACCTTTGTTGCTAGCTTGTGGCTGTTATTCTCCTGTT
The DNA here is from genome assembly GCF_035084215.1 of Heptranchias perlo. Lineage (NCBI taxonomy): Eukaryota > Metazoa > Chordata > Chondrichthyes > Hexanchiformes > Hexanchidae > Heptranchias > Heptranchias perlo. The sequence goes on from NW_027139836.1 coordinate 25,307, forward strand.
GTAATTTAAATACTGTGGTGTCCAGGAAATCCACACTTTCTCTATGTGTTGTAACTTTAAGTTTAATAGATTGGTGGTGACTGTTGAGAATACCTACAAATTCTTGCAATTCTGTTTCTGTGTGAGTCCAGACTCCCCATATGTCATCCAGGTATCTGTAATAACACATCGGGAGCTTGGAACACTTTTCAAAGACTGTGTTTTCCCAGTCTGCCATGTATATGTTTGCGTAGGCCGGGGCAAATTTCTTGCCCATAGCCGTGCCCTTAATCTGTAGGTAGAATTGCTCCTGGAATTCAAAGTCATTTTTTGTTAGTCCTAGGTGTAATAGCTGGATTATGGCTGCATCTGGTCTGTGGGGTTGGGGGAACTTTCTAAGGATATTTTCCACTGCCTGTATGCCTCTGTCTGTTTCTATGTTTGTGTATAGGCTTTCAATGTCCATGGTAAAGAGTATTGCGTTCGGGGGTACGGTCAGTGAGTTCACTATTTCTATGAAGTGGTAAGTGTCTTTAATGTAGCTAGGGTGCTTCTGTGATAAGGGGTTTAGGAATGAGTCAATGTATTCTGCTATCCTGTAGGATTCACTACCACAGTCTGACACAATGGGTCTTCCTGGTGGGATTTCTCCTGGTACAGTCCATGTGTCAGGGTGCTTGTGTATTTTGGGTAGTATGTAGAATTTTCTGGGTTGTGGTTGTTCCCCCCTTAGGTATTCCACTTGTTTCTGATTCAAGTGTTTAGATTTCTTTAGTTCTGTTAAAATGTTTCCAATCTCTTTTCGTGTGTCCTGGTAAATTGGTCCTGCTAATTTCGTGTAGTGGGCTGTATTATTAAGCTGTCTGTGAGCTTCAAGTAGATACTGTTGCCTATCCATGATCACTATACTACTGCCCTTATCTGCTGGTTTTATGATTATATCTAGATTGTTTCTAAGTTCTATGATTGCCCGTCTCTCTCTTCCAGTGAGGTTTTGCTTGTCTGTCTGTTTAGGGATTTTTTCAATTTGTGATTGAGTCTGTTTAATAAAGTTTAGGATTTCTGGCTCTATTTTATTGTTTGGTGGGGTCCATTCTGATGGTGGTGTAAAAGGTTGCTTGTCTGTTTCTGAATCGCTAAAGTAATCGGTCAGTTTTACTCTCCTGTAAAACCTTTTCAGATCTTCCTGAATTTGTACTTTACAATGTTTTGGGGTTGGAACAAATGTAAGGCCCTTGTTTAAAACCCTCTCCTGTACCTCTGTGGGGTTAAAGAGTTGGGAAATATTAATAACAGTTTTTCCCAGGTGTAATCTACCCTTCTCTTGGGTTAATGTCCTTTTTAGTTTAAAGACTTCATCCACTGGTTTATTATGTTATGGGCAGTGCTATCTGTCCAATGGATGTGGTCAGCCCCCACTTTAAAGGATCTAGCATTAATTGCTGGTATGTAATTCTGTTTTTTTATATGCTGGTTAATTCCTCTGATTGTATCCCTCTCCGTTTCTGGAAGTAAGTTACTGAAGTTAATTTCCGGCACCCAGATCTGAGCATTTGGGAATGTGCTCTTAGCCAATTTAAGTAATGACTGCAGTTGCTTGGTTGCAGTCAGTGGTCTCTGCGTTCGATTATTAATGCCAACTGAGAGCACCACCTTTTTGGTCTCCGGACAGGGTTCCAATTTGTCCAGAATTGCTGTGACATGAATGAATTTAGCTCCTGGAAAGCTATCAATTTGGGTGGTGGGATTTGGGCATCTTTTTATCTTGGAGAGGTTGGAATCTCCTATTATTAAAATGGATTTTCTGGGTTCCAATTTCCAGGTAATGTTTTTTCGGCTGGTGTTGGGGTGCCTCGTCACTCTCTGTGCATCTTCCCCTTCAGAGTCAGGTTCTGCCCCTGTTGGTGTGTTTTCTGTTTCTATGTCTGCTACCCCTGCCTCCCCTATTGTGTTCCCTACCTCGGCTTCAGCTACTTCTGCCTCTCCTACTGTGTTGTCTGTCTGGGCTCTCATTGTTCCTGTCCTCATTTCTGTGTCTATTGGGTTTACCTGTCCGGTCTGGTCGCTCCTTTGTTTCTGTGGAAGGGGTTGTTTTGTGACACTGATCTCGGGCTCTAGAACTGCTGTATTTCTTGGGATGGTTGGTTTGGTACAGTCTTTCTTTTGTCTCTGTGGGAGCGGTTGGTACGTGACCCTGGTTTTGGGGTACAGGAATGTTGTGCATGGATTTGTCCCTGGTGTAGGAGGGGTTCTCCCTTCTGTTTGTTTTGGGTCTGAGGAATCCCTAGTGATTTGGTTTAATACGGTCTGATGTTGGTTCCCCATGTAGTGCTGGGGTCTACGTGGCTCAGGCTCTTGAGAGCCAAGTGTGATGTCCAGGTCCCTAATGATGGCCACATTGGAAATCCTGGTCCTTGGCCTGTGGGGTGGGGTAGGGCTAGTCGCCGCCCTGGATGGCGGGGAAGGGGGGGTCACTGCCCTGGACCGCAAGGAAGGGGGGGTTTCAGTGGTCTGCTGGTGGTGTGATGAAGTCGGGGTAGCTGGCCCACGGGGTGGGGGGGTCTGTCGGTGGCGTGACGAAGTCATGGCAGCTGGCTCAAAGGGTGGGGGTGTGTGTTGGTGGTATGACGAAGTCGTGGCAACTGGTGCAAGGGGTGGGGGGGTCCATCGGTGGCATGACGAAGTCATGGCAGCTGGCTCCAAGGGTGGGGGGGTGTTGGTGGTGTGACGAAGTCGTGGCAACTGGTGCAAGGGGTGGGGGGGTCTGCCGGTGGCGTGCTGAAGTCATGGCAGCTGGCTCAAAGGGTGGGGGGGTGTGTCGGTGGCTTGACGAGGTTGTGGCAGTTGGCTCACGGGGTGGGGGTGTCCGTCGGTGGCGTGACAAAGTCGTGGCAGCTGGCCCACGGGGTGGGGGGGGGTTTTCAGTCCGTCTGCGGCATGAGGGGGCTGTGATCGCAGGCTGGTGGAACAAGGCTGCCCAGGTATTTGGCCTATGGCGTGGGGGCGTCCTAGTCCGTGTGCCGGTCCGCTGTTCTGTCCTCAATTGTGTGCTGGTCCCTTGCTCTGTCAACCGTGATGCTAATCCCACCACATGTATCTTTGCCTCATCAATTGATTGAATTTTGAATTTATGTCTAAGACTCTTTTTAATCCAATTAGTGGCTTTCGTCATCATTTCTTCCAGGCGCTCTGTCACTGCAGCCTGAGCAAATTCATTTTCTAATTCTTCCAGGTTTGTTGTATAGTGCTCAATTAGAATCTGTCTGGTCTGTTTTGCCCAATTTTCTGAATTCAAAGCCAATTTGGTTAGGGTTTCCTGTGACGGTTTTGCCGGTTTTATAAAGCAGGTTAGTTTATCAGCTTGTTTTAAGATGCCCTTAGGGGGCTGATTCTGGCCCTTTAAGAATATTAGATGGTGGATTGTCTGGAAAATTCTATAAATTATTCTCACTGTTGTAGCAAATTCATCCCTGGCTACGGGGAGACACCTATGTGTACCAGGGTCCGACCTCATATGCGTACGGTTGTCAGACAACCTGCATGTGTTCCGCATAGTGTTAGCCATTCCCTGGGTGTAGAAAGGTGCAAAAGGTTTTAAAAGATGTTACTAGCTTCTATTTGGTAATAGAGGTCCCCGCTAGTAACTGTAATCTCACCCCACGGTGGCTCCCTGGCTCAGATGGTCTCCTGCCTGGGACTGCGTCCTCCAAACACTCCCCAGCTCAGCCGGCTGTCCCGCCTGGAAAGGCTCTTTTTCCACCGGTCTCACCTCCCCTCCGGTGGCTCTCTGGCTTCGATGGTTCTCTGCCTGCAACAGTACTATCCAAAAACTCTTTCGTTCAGTAAGTTCTCCGGCCTGGAATCTTTTTTTCTCCGACGTTTCGCTTATCCTTAAGCTTCATCAGGGAGAAAGGATTTTAACTTTGTTTACAGTTGCTTATAAGTCCGGAGCCTTGGACTGGCCCCTCCCCTGTGTGCTACTGTTGGCTGAAGTTTTGTTCCCGCCCACAAGCAGGCTAGCCTTGACCTGGGATTGGTTAGAATTTCTGTCCTGTATGTAATGAGTCCTGTCTCATGCAGGGCTGGCCCCGCCCCCTTCGCTCCACGTGTTCGTTATTTTTAAATTATATTTTTTTAACCTAATGTTTTAATGTTCCTTTAGTTTATCTTAGATGTTTGGGGTTATTTTTTTTGAGGTAATGTTTTTTAAAAATATTGCTTTTTAACCTTTGAATCTGTTTTAATGCTCCAGGTCATTCTGGCGCCACAGAGTCTGACTGTCTGCTGACCCCGGGGCTTGATTACCTGTCCGCCTCACCTCATTTTTTAAGATAAAAACATGAAGCTACTTCTCCAAACCCCCACCTCCGGCTATGCCTTTTAATTATGAGGGTATTTTAAACAATTAATTAAACTTCCCACCGATTTGCTCCTTTTTAAACCCGATCGCTCGTTAAACGAAACTCAATCTCCCAGAATGCCTCACGCGTCGCTCGCTTTTCAGCGGCCGCGCAGAAAAAAACCGATTTCCAAGGTCCGATTCCCCAAAAAAAACTCCCGAATCCGCCGCCACCCACCCCCCCGGGGGGAGAGGAGGGGGAAAGAAAGGTCCCCCAGCCCCAAAAAACCAAAGTAAACCCTTTTATTTAAGAGCGTTGCCCTCGTGTTTGACCCGAGAGAACTCCATATCCCAGAATGCCTCACGCGGCGCTCGCTTTTCAGTCGCTGAGAAAAAAACCCGATTTCAAAAATAAAAATCACCCGGTGAACGCTCAAAATCTAAAGACTAGATAAAGTTATCGGATTCTCACCCGTGTCCCCAACTCCTCCAGATCCCCGGGGAAAGGGTTTCTTTTAAAAAAACCGAGGTCGATATCCAGCAGCTCCCTGCTGTCGCGTTCCCCGCAGCACCAGGCATCTCTTAAAGGGGCCGTCCCCGCAGCACCAGGCATCTCTTAAAGGGGCCGTCCCCGCATCCATGTCCAGAGACCGTGTCTATGGGAACTACAACTTTTTTTAAAAATATGTAATCTTTTGTGCCCTTATTGCTGTCCCAAACCTCGTGGGGGGGGGGGGGTTTGGGAAGATGAGTTCCATGTCTGTCAGACCCACATTTCCAGCCATGCTTTATTTTAAGTGCACCTTTTAAATATTTTAGATTTTAAAATTTAAAAAAACCTCCTTGGTGCTCCCTATTTTTATAAGTTGCTTGCTGCTTTTTTTGTGGGGGGGCAAAAGGGGAACAAAAAGTTATTTAACCATCTACCTCACTGATCAAGTTTAGATTTAAGGTATTTGCAAGATATATTCTCTGGGTTTTCTTTTCTTGGCATTTATATCTTTTTTTGTCTGTGGTAATGCAAAGCGTGTCACTCCTGAATGTTAGGTTGTATGGTGTGGGCAGGAGGGTAGTTACACCCTCTTGTGTTCGTATTCTCACTCAACCCTTGAGCTTCTTGTCACTTATACCTGCCACTTTTGGTTGGCCCACGCTTTACCTTACCACCTGGCTTCTTTTTCTTGCCGATCGCTTCTTAGTAATTTCTTGATCGGTAATCCTTTGATCCCCCTCTGGGGTTATAATCAGTTCCTGGGTTTTGCCAATTTATGGCCTCTATGTCGTATTTAGTTATTATTATTGGTGTTGGAACTCTACCCTTTATTTTACGTAGTGTTAGGGTTATGTTGTATTGAGGTTGGGGGGTTCAGGTTAGGGTTAGGGTTGCTGCACTGGGGTTAGTGTTGGGGTTAGGTGAGGGTCCGGGTCGCAGTTAGGTTCAGGGCTATACTGGGGTTAGGTTGGGGTGCATCAGGGTTAGGGTTAGGTGTTTAGGGGTGGGGTGGGGTTAGGGTTATGTTTTAGGGGTAGGGTTGGGTGCATCAGGGTTAGGGTTAGGTGTTTAGGGGTAGGGTAGGGTGCATCAGGGTTAGGGTTAGGTGTTTAGGGGTAGGGTAGGGTGCATCAGGGTTAGGGTCCAGGGTCAGAGTTGTGATTAGATTCAGGGCTGGGGGGTTGGAGTTATGGGTTAGGGTTGCATTAGGGGTAGGGTTAAGTGAGGGTCAGGGTTTAGGAGTAGGGTGGGGTGTGTTAGGCTTAGATTTTAGGGGTGGGGTGGGAGATTAGGTTTGCTGTATTAGAGTTACGGTTAGGCTTTAGGGGTAGAGTGGGGTGCATTTGGAGAGTTGTGATTAGATTCAGGGCTGGGGGGTTGGAGTTATGGGTTAGGGTTGCATTAGGGGTAGGGTTAAGTGAGGGTCAGGGTTTAGGAGTAGGGTGGGGTGTGTTAGGCTTAGATTTTAGGGGTGGGGTGGGAGATTAGGTTTGCTGTATTAGAGTTACGGTTAGGCTTTAGGGGTAGAGTGGGGTGCATTTGGAGTTAGGATTTGGGATATGGATGTGGTCTGTTTGTAGTTAGGGTTGGGGCTTTGGTCTATTTGTTGTGGGCAGTGTGGGGTTTAGTGGTTTCGGTTAGCTTAAACAGTAGGGGTTAGCTCTGTTTATTGTGATTAGGGTAGGGTGTGGTGTGGTTGCGGTTTGGGAGGTTTATCAAGTTGGGGTTGGGATTTGTGGTAATTAAGGTCGGGGCAGTTTTGTTTTTTGATGTTGGATTTCCCCCATTTTAGATCTGATTTAAGCCCTTTGGTAACTGAGTTTGTAGGGTTGTTATCCAGTGTTTTTCCCTCCTCTTCCTTTGTGAGGTTGTCCAGTTCATGTTGGTCTCCAACCCCATAAATTCCAGGGATTCAAGACCATGCTCCATGAAGTGTCGGGAGGTAGGTTTGTATACATCCTTTGTTCTAATAGCACTGAGGTGCCCTGTGAGCCTCATCCTTAGACTATTCCCTGTTTCTCCTACATACAAGATGTGGCATTGTTTGCATCGAATTGCATAAACAGCATTGTGCTGTTCACATGTAATTCTTTGTTTAATTAGGGCTGCTTTTCCTGTGTGTCTATTTTGTATCATTTTGCGGATTATTAGGTATTTACACGTCCCACATTTTGGGTTTGTGCAGTTCTGGGTTGTCTGTTTTCTTATCCTACTCCGAACCAGCATGTCCCGAAGGTTCCGAGTTCTTTTGTATGCCGACGTTATGTGGTATCGACTAAGTGTGTCAACATCCTCTTTTAGTTTCCCAAATTGGGTTTTAATCACTCCGTGTATTAGTTTGGTCATTGTATCGTATGTCGTTATCAGTGGTAGTCTTGCTACTTCTCTGTTTGGCCGTGGGCTATTCAGTCCCCTCAGGAAATCAGACTTAAGGTGCCTGAGGAACCTTTTTGTGTAACCTCTCTGTCTCAGTGCAGTAAATAGGGTTGTGGTGGCTTCCCTAAAGTCCTCTCCGTTTGTGCATATGCGGTGAAAACGTGTCAGTTGTGACTTCACCAGCCCCCGAAAGGTATGTTTTGGATGGTGGCTGTTTATGTGCAGGAGTGTGTGTGTGTCTGTTTCTTTAAAGAATACCTTTGTTGCTAGCTTGTGGCTGTTATTCTCCTGTTGTAATTTAAATACTGTGGTGTCCAGGAAATCCACACTTTCTCTATGTGTTGTAACTTTAAGTTTAATAGATTGGTGGTGACTGTTGAGAATACCTACAAATTCTTGCAATTCTGTTTCTGTGTGAGTCCAGACTCCCCATATGTCATCCAGGTATCTGTAATAACACATCGGGAGCTTGGAACACTTTTCAAAGACTGTGTTTTCCCAGTCTGCCATGTATATGTTTGCGTAGGCCGGGGCAAATTTCTTGCCCATAGCCGTGCCCTTAATCTGTAGGTAGAATTGCTCCTGGAATTCAAAGTCATTTTTTGTTAGTCCTAGGTGTAATAGCTGGATTATGGCTGCATCTGGTCTGTGGGGTTGGGGGAACTTTCTAAGGATATTTTCCACTGCCTGTATGCCTCTGTCTGTTTCTATGTTTGTGTATAGGCTTTCAATGTCCATGGTAAAGAGTATTGCGTTCGGGGGTACGGTCAGTGAGTTCACTATTTCTATGAAGTGGTAAGTGTCTTTAATGTAGCTAGGGTGCTTCTGTGATAAGGGGTTTAGGAATGAGTCAATGTATTCTGCTATCCTGTAGGATTCACTACCACAGTCTGACACAATGGGTCTTCCTGGTGGGATTTCTCCTGGTACAGTCCATGTGTCAGGGTGCTTGTGTATTTTGGGTAGTATGTAGAATTTTCTGGGTTGTGGTTGTTCCCCCCTTAGGTATTCCACTTGTTTCTGATTCAAGTGTTTAGATTTCTTTAGTTCTGTTAAAATGTTTCCAATCTCTTTTCGTGTGTCCTGGTAAATTGGTCCTGCTAATTTCGTGTAGTGGGCTGTATTATTAAGCTGTCTGTGAGCTTCAAGTAGATACTGTTGCCTATCCATGATCACTATACTACTGCCCTTATCTGCTGGTTTTATGATTATATCTAGATTGTTTCTAAGTTCTATGATTGCCCGTCTCTCTCTTCCAGTGAGGTTTTGCTTGTCTGTCTGTTTAGGGATTTTTTCAATTTGTGATTGAGTCTGTTTAATAAAGTTTAGGATTTCTGGCTCTATTTTATTGTTTGGTGGGGTCCATTCTGATGGTGGTGTAAAAGGTTGCTTGTCTGTTTCTGAATCGCTAAAGTAATCGGTCAGTTTTACTCTCCTGTAAAACCTTTTCAGATCTTCCTGAATTTGTACTTTACAATGTTTTGGGGTTGGAACAAATGTAAGGCCCTTGTTTAAAACCCTCTCCTGTACCTCTGTGGGGTTAAAGAGTTGGGAAATATTAATAACAGTTTTTCCCAGGTGTAATCTACCCTTCTCTTGGGTTAATGTCCTTTTTAGTTTAAAGACTTCATCCACTGGTTTATTATGTTATGGGCAGTGCTATCTGTCCAATGGATGTGGTCAGCCCCCACTTTAAAGGATCTAGCATTAATTGCTGGTATGTAATTCTGTTTTTTTATATGCTGGTTAATTCCTCTGATTGTATCCCTCTCCGTTTCTGGAAGTAAGTTACTGAAGTTAATTTCCGGCACCCAGATCTGAGCATTTGGGAATGTGCTCTTAGCCAATTTAAGTAATGACTGCAGTTGCTTGGTTGCAGTCAGTGGTCTCTGCGTTCGATTATTAATGCCAACTGAGAGCACCACCTTTTTGGTCTCCGGACAGGGTTCCAATTTGTCCAGAATTGCTGTGACATGAATGAATTTAGCTTCTGGAAAGCTATCAATTTGGGTGGTGGGATTTGGGCATCTTTTTATCTTGGAGAGGTTGGAATCTCCTATTATTAAAATGGATTTTCTGGGTTCCAATTTCCAGGTAATGTTTTTTCGGCTGGTGTTGGGGTGCCTCGTCACTCTCTGTGCATCTTCCCCTTCAGAGTCAGGTTCTGCCCCTGTTGGTGTGTTTTCTGTTTCTATGTCTGCTACCCCTGCCTCCCCTATTGTGTTCCCTACCTCGGCTTCAGCTATTTCTGCCTCTCCTACTGTGTTGTCTGTCTGGGCTCTCATTGTTCCTGTCCTCATTTCTGTGTCTATTGGGTTTACCTGTCCGGTCTGGTCGCTCCTTTGTTTCTGTGGAAGGGGTTGTTTTGTGACACTGATCTCGGGCTCTAGAACTGCTGTATTTCTTGGGATGGTTGGTTTGGTACAGTCTTTCTTTTGTCTCTGTGGGAGCGGTTGGTACGTGACCCTGGTTTTGGGGTACAGGAATGTTGTGCATGGATTTGTCCCTGGTGTAGGAGGGGTTCTCCCTTCTGTTTGTTTTGGGTCTGAGGAATCCCTAGTGATTTGGTTTAATACGGTCTGATGTTGGTTCCCCATGTAGTGCTGGGGTCTACGTGGCTCAGGCTCTTGAGAGCCAAGTGTGATGTCCAGGTCCCTAATGATGGCCACATTGGAAATCCTGGTCCTTGGCCTGTGGGGTGGGGTAGGGCTAGTCGCCGCCCTGGATGGCGGGGAAGGGGGGGTCACTGCCCTGGACCGCAAGGAAGGGGGGGTTTCAGTGGTCTGCTGGTGGTGTGATGAAGTCGGGGTAGCTGGCCCACGGGGTGGGGGGGTCTGTCGGTGGCGTGACGAAGTCATGGCAGCTGGCTCAAAGGGTGGGGGTGTGTGTTGGTGGTGTGACGAAGTCGTGGCAACTGGTGCAAGGGGTGGGGGGGTCCATCGGTGGCATGACAAAGTCATGGCAGCTGGCTCCAAGGGTGGGGGGTGTGTTGGTGGTGTGACGAAGTCGTGGCAACTGGTGCAAGGGGTGGGGGGGTCTGCCGGTGGCGTGCTGAAGTCATGGCAGCTGGCTCAAAGGGTGGGGGGTGTGTCGGTGGCTTGACGAGGTTGTGGCAGTTGGCTCACGGGGTGGGGGTGTCCGTCGGTGGCGTGACAAAGTCGTGGCAGCTGGCCCACGGGGTGGGGGGGGTTTCAGTCCGTCTGCGGCATGAGGGGGCTGTGATCGCAGGCTGGTGGAACAAGGCTGCCCAGGTATTTGGCCTATGGCGTGGGGGCGTCCTAGTCCGTGTGCCGGTCCGCTGTTCTGTCCTCAATTGTGTGCTGGTCCCTTGCTCTGTCAACCGTGATGCTAATCCCACCACATGTCTCTTTGCCTCATCAATTGATTGAATTTTGAATTTATGTCTAAGACTCTTTTTAATCCAATTAGTGGCTTTCGTCATCATTTCTTCCAGGCGCTCTGTCACTGCAGCCTGAGCAAATTCATTTTCTAATTCTTCCAGGTTTGTTGTATAGTGCTCAATTAGAATCTGTCTGGTCTGTTTTGCCCAATTTTCTGAATTCAAAGCCAATTTGGTTAGGGTTTCCTGTGACGGTTTTGCCGGTTTTATAAAGCAGGTTAGTTTATCAGCTTGTTTTAAGATGCCCTTAGGGGGCTGATTCTGGCCCTTTAAGAATATTAGATGGTGGATTGTCTGGAAAATTCTATAAATTATTCTCACTGTTGTAGCAAATTCATCCCTGGCTACGGGGAGACACCTATGTGTACCAGGGTCCGACCTCATATGCGTACGGTTGTCAGACAACCTGCATGTGTTCCGCATAGTGTTAGCCATTCCCTGGGTGTAGAAAGGTGCAAAAGGTTTTAAAAGATGTTACTAGCTTCTATTTGGTAATAGAGGTCCCCGCTAGTAACTGTAATCTCACCCCACGGTGGCTCCCTGGCTCAGATGGTCTCCTGCCTGGGACTGCGTCCTCCAAACACTCCCCAGCTCAGCCGGCTGTCCCGCCTGGAAAGGCTCTTTTTCCACCGGTCTCACCTCCCCTCCGGTGGCTCTCTGGCTTCGATGGTTCTCTGCCTGCAACAGTACTATCCAAAAACTCTTTCGTTCAGTAAGTTCTCCGGCCTGGAATCTTTTTTTCTCCGACGTTTCGCTTATCCTTAAGCTTCATCAGGGAGAAAGGATTTTAGCTTTGTTTACAGTTGCTTATAAGTCCGGAGCCTTGGACTGGCCCCTCCCCTGTGTGCTACTGTTGGCTGAAGTTTTGTTCCCGCCCACAAGCAGGCTAGCCTTGACCTGGGATTGGTTAGAATTTCTGTCCTGTATGTAATGAGTCCTGTCTCATGCAGGGCTGGCCCCGCCCCCTTCGCTCCACGTGTTCGTTATTTTTAAATTATATTTTTTTAACCTAATGTTTTAATGTTCCTTTAGTTTATCTTAGATGTTTGGGGTTATTTTTTTTGAGGTAATGTTTTTTAAAAATATTGCTTTTTAACCTTTGAATCTGTTTTAATGCTCCAGGTCATTCTGGCGCCACGGAGTCTGACTGTCTGCTGACCCCGGGGCTTGATTACCTGTCCGCCTCACCTCATTTTTTAAGATAAAAACATGAAGCTACTTCTCCAAACCCCCACCTCCGGCTATGCCTTTTAATTATGAGGGTATTTTAAACAATTAATTAAACTTCCCACCGATTTGCTCCTTTTTAAACCCGATCGCTCGTTAAACGAAACTCAATCTCCCAGAATGCCTCACGCGTCGCTCGCTTTTCAGCGGCCGCGCAGAAAAAAACCGATTTCCAAGGTCCGATTCCCCAAAAAAAACTCCCGAATCCGCCCCTTCCCACCCCCCCGGGGGGAGAGGAGGGGGAAAGAAAGGTCCCCCAGCCCCAAAAAACCAAAGTAAACCCTTTTATTTAAGAGCGTTGCCCTCGTGTTTGACCCGAGAGAACTCCATATCCCAGAATGCCTCACGCGGCGCTCGCTTTTCAGCGGCCGCGTGGAACAAAATTTTGATTTCCAAGGTCCGATTCCCCATAAAAACTCCCGTAACCGCTGCCACCCGCCCCCCGGGGGGAGAGGAGGGGGAAAGAAAGGTCCCCCAGCCCCAGAGAGACCAAGTAAACCCTTTTATTTACGGGTCTTGCCCTCGTGTTTGACCCGAGAGAACTCCATATCCCAGAATGCCTCACGCGGCGCCCGCTTTTCAGTCGCTGAGAAAAAAACCCGATTTCAAAGATAAAAATCACCCGGTGAACGCTCAAAATCTAAAGACGAGATAAAGTTATCGGATTCTCACCCGTGTCCCCAACTCCTCCAGATCCCCGGGGAAAGGGTTTCTTTTAAAAAAACCGAGGTCGATATCCAGCAGCTCCCTGCTGTCGCGTTCCCCGCAGCACCAGGCATCTCTTAAAGGGGCCGACCCCGCAGCACCAGGCATCTCTTAAAGGGGCCGTCCCCGCATCCATGTCCAGAGACCGTGTCTATGGGAACTACAACTTTTTTTAAAAATATGTAATCTTTTGTGCCCTTATTGCTGTCCCAAACCTCGTGGGGGGGGGGGGGGTTTGGGAAGATGAGTTCCATGTCTGTCAGACCCACATTTCCAGCCATGCTTTATTTTAAGTGCACCTTTTAAATATTTTAGATTTTAAAATTTAAAAAAACCTCCTTGGTGCTCCCTATTTTTATAAGTTGCTTGCTGCTTTTTTTGTGGGGGGGCAAAAGGGGAACAAAAAGTTATTTAACCATCTACCTCACTGATCAAGTTTAGATTTAAGGTATTTGCAAGATATATTCTCTGGGTTTTCTTTTCTTGGCATTTATATCTTTTTTTGTCTGTGGTAATGCAAAGCGTGTCACTCCTGAATGTTAGGTTGTATGGTGTGGGCAGGAGGGTAGTTACACCCTCTTGTGTTCGTATTCTCACTCAACCCTTGAGCTTCTTGTCACTTGTACCTGCCACTTTTGGTTGGCCCACGCTTTACCTTACCACCTGGCTTCTTTTTCTTGCCGATCGCTTCTTAGTAATTTCTTGATCGGTAATCCTTTGATCCCCCTCTGGGGTTATAATCAGTTCCTGGGTTTTGCCAATTTATGGCCTCTTTGTCGTATTTAGTTATTATTATTGGTGTTGGAACTCTACCCTTTATTTTACGTAGTGTTAGGGTGATGTTGTATTGAGGTTGGGGGGTTCAGGTTAGGGTTAGGGTTGCTGCACTGGGGTTAGTGTTGGGGTTAGGTGAGGGTCCGGGTCGCAGTTAGGTTCAGGGCTATATTGGGGTTAGGTTGGGGTGCATCAGGGTTAGGGTTAGGTGTTTAGGGGTGGGGTGGGGTTAGGGTTATGTTTTAGGGGTAGGGTTGGGTGCATCAGGGTTAGGGTTAGGTGTTTAGGGGTAGGGTAGGGTGCATCAGGGTTAGGGTTAGGTGTTTAGGGGTAGGGTAGGGTGCATCAGGGTTAGGGTCCAGGGTCAGAGTTGTGATTAGATTCAGGGCTGGGGGGTTGGAGTTATGGGTTAGGGTTGCATTAGGGGTAGGGTTAAGTGAGGGTCAGGGTTTAGGAGTAGGGTGGGGTGTGTTAGGCTTAGATTTTAGGGGTGGGGTGGGAGATTAGGTTTGCTGTATTAGAGTTACGGTTAGGCTTTAGGGGTAGAGTGGGGTGCATTTGGAGTTAGGATTTGTGATATGGATGTCGTCTGTTTGTAGTTAGGGTTGGGGCTTTGGTCTATTTGTTGTGGGCAGTGTGGGGTTTAGTGGTTTTGGTTAGCTTAAACAGTAGGGGTTAGCTCTGTTTATTGTGATTAGGGTAGGGTGTGGTGTGGTTGCGGTTTGGGAGGTTTATCAAGTTGGGGTTGGGATTTGTGGTAATTAAGGTCGGGGCAGTTTTGTTTTTTGATGTTGGATTTCCCCCATTTTAGATCTGATTTAAGCCCTTTGGTAACTGAGTTTGTAGGGTTGTTATCCAGTGTTTTTCCCTCCTCTTCCTTTGTGAGGTTGTCCAGTTCATGTTGGTCTCCAACCCCATAAATTCCAGGGATTCAAGACCATGCTCCATGAAGTGTCGGGAGGTAGGTTTGTATACATCCTTTGTTCTAATAGCACTGAGGTGCCCTGTGAGCCTCATCCTTAGACTATTCCCTGTTTCTCCTACATACAAGATGTGGCATTGTTTGCATCGAATTGCATAAACAGCATTGTGCTGTTCACATGTAATTCTTTGTTTAATTAGGGCTGCTTTTCCTGTGTGTCTATTTTGTATCATTTTGCGGATTATTAGGTATTTACACGTCCCACATTTTGGGTTTGTGCAGTTCTGGGTTGTCTGTTTTCTTATCCTACTCCGAACCAGCATGTCCCGAAGGTTCCGAGTTCTTTTGTATGCCGACGTTATGTGGTATCGACTAAGTGTGTCAACATCCTCTTTTAGTTTCCCAAATTGGGTTTTAATCACTCCGTGTATTAGTTTGGTCATTGTATCGTATGTCGTTATCAGTGGTAGTCTTGCTACTTCTCTGTTTGGCCGTGGGCTATTCAGTCTCCTCAGGAAATCAGACTTAAGGTGCCTGAGGAACCTTTTTGTGTAACCTCTCTGTCTCAGTGCAGTAAATAGGGTTGTGGTGGCTTCCCTAAAGTCCTCTCCGTTTGTGCATATGCGGTGAAAACGTGTCAGTTGTGACTTCACCAGCCCCCGAAAGGTATGTTTTGGATGGTGGCTGTTTATGTGCAGGAGTGTGTGTGTGTCTGTTTCTTTAAAGAATACCTTTGTTGCTAGCTTGTGGCTGTTATTCTCCTGTTGTAATTTAAATACTGTGGTGTCCAGGAAATCCA
Organism: Heptranchias perlo; assembly: GCF_035084215.1. Lineage (NCBI taxonomy): Eukaryota > Metazoa > Chordata > Chondrichthyes > Hexanchiformes > Hexanchidae > Heptranchias > Heptranchias perlo. The sequence goes on from NW_027139836.1 coordinate 40,321, forward strand.
CACTTTCTCTATGTGTTGTAACTTTAAGTTTAATAGATTGGTGGTGACTGTTGAGAATACCTACAAATTCTTGCAATTCTGTTTCTGTGTGAGTCCAGACTCCCCATATGTCATCCAGGTATCTGTAATAACACATCGGGAGCTTGGAACACTTTTCAAAGACTGTGTTTTCCCAGTCTGCCATGTATATGTTTGCGTAGGCCGGGGCAAATTTCTTGCCCATAGCCGTGCCCTTAATCTGCAGGTAGAATTGCTCCTGGAATTCAAAGTCATTTTTTGTTAGTCCTAGGTGTAATAGCTGGATTATGGCTGCATCTGGTCTGTGGGGTTGGGGGAACTTTCTAAGGATATTTTCCACTGCCTGTATGCCTCTGTCTGTTTCTATGTTTGTGTATAGGCTTTCAATGTCCATGGTAAAGAGTATTGCGTTCGGGGGTACGGTCAGTGAGTTCACTATTTCTATGAAGTGGTAAGTGTCTTCAATGTAGCTAGGGTGCTTCTGTGATAAGGGGTTTAGGAATGAGTCAATGTATTCTGCTATCCTGTAGGATTCACTACCACAGTCTGACACAATGGGTCTTCCTGGTGGGATTTCTCCTGGTACAGTCCATGTGTCAGGGTGCTTGTGTATTTTGGGTAGTATGTAGAATTTTCTGGGTTGTGGTTGTTCCCCCCTTAGGTATTCCACTTGTTTCTGATTCAAGTGTTTAGATTTCTTTAGTTCTGTTAAAATGTTTCCAATCTCTTTTCGTGTGTCCTGGTAAATTGGTCCTGCTAATTTCGTGTAGTGGGCTGTATTATTAAGCTGTCTGTGAGCTTCAAGTAGATACTGTTGCCTATCCATGATCACTATACTACTGCCCTTATCTGCTGGTTTTATGATTATATCTAGATTGTTTCTAAGTTCTATGATTGCCCGTCTCTCTCTTCCAGTGAGGTTTTGCTTGTCTGTCTGTTTAGGGATTTTTTCAATTTGTGATTGAGTCTGTTTAATAAAGTTTAGGATTTCTGGCTCTATTTTATTGTTTGGTGGGGTCCATTCTGATGGTGGTGTAAAAGGTTGCTTGTCTGTTTCTGAATCGCTAAAGTAATCGGTCAGTTTTACTCTCCTGTAAAACCTTTTCAGATCTTCCTGAATTTGTACTTTACAATGTTTTGGGGTTGGAACAAATGTAAGGCCCTTGTTTAAAACCCTCTCCTGTACCTCTGTGGGGTTAAAGAGTTGGGAAATATTAATAACAGTTTTTCCCAGGTGTAATCTACCCTTCTCTTGGGTTAATGTCCTTTTTAGTTTAAAGACTTCATCCACTGGTTTATTATGTTATGGGCAGTGCTATCTGTCCAATGGATGTGGTCAGCCCCCACTTTAAAGGATCTAGCATTAATTGCTGGTATGTAATTCTGTTTTTTTATATGCTGGTTAATTCCTCTGATTGTATCCCTCTCCGTTTCTGGAAGTAAGTTACTGAAGTTAATTTCCGGCACCCAGATCTGAGCATTTGGGAATGTGCTCTTAGCCAATTTAAGTAATGACTGCAGTTGCTTGGTTGCAGTCAGTGGTCTCTGCGTTCGATTATTAATGCCAACTGAGAGCACCACCTTTTTGGTCTCCGGACAGGGTTCCAATTTGTCCAGAATTGCTGTGACATGAATGAATTTAGCTCCTGGAAAGCTATCAATTTGGGTGGTGGGATTTGGGCATCTTTTTATCTTGGAGAGGTTGGAATCTCCTATTATTAAAATGGATTTTCTGGGTTCCAATTTCCAGGTAATGTTTTTTCGGCTGGTGTTGGGGTGCCTCGTCACTCTCTGTGCATCTTCCCCTTCAGAGTCAGGTTCTGCCCCTGTTGGTGTGTTTTCTGTTTCTATGTCTGCTACCCCTGCCTCCCCTATTGTGTTCCCTACCTCGGCTTCAGCTATTTCTGCCTCTCCTACTGTGTTGTCTGTCTGGGCTCTCATTGTTCCTGTCCTCATTTCTGTGTCTATTGGGTTTACCTGTCCGGTCTGGTCGCTCCTTTGTTTCTGTGGAAGGGGTTGTTTTGTGACACTGATCTCGGGCTCTAGAACTGCTGTATTTCTTGGGATGGTTGGTTTGGTACAGTCTTTCTTTTGTCTCTGTGGGAGCGGTTGGTACGTGACCCTGGTTTTGGGGTACAGGAATGTTGTGCATGGATTTGTCCCTGGTGTAGGAGGGGTTCTCCCTTCTGTTTGTTTTGGGTCTGAGGAATCCCTAGTGATTTGGTTTAATACGGTCTGATGTTGGTTCCCCATGTAGTGCTGGGGTCTACGTGGCTCAGGCTCTTGAGAGCCAAGTGTGATGTCCAGGTCCCTAATGATGGCCACATTGGAAATCCTGGTCCTTGGCCTGTGGGGTGGGGTAGGGCTAGTCGCCGCCCTGGATGGCGGGGAAGGGGGGGTCACTGCCCTGGACCGCAAGGAAGGGGGGGGTTTCAGTGGTCTGCTGGTGGTATGATGAAGTCGGGGTAGCTGGCCCACGGGGTGGGGGGGTCTGTCGGTGGCGTGACGAAGTCATGGCAGCTGGCTCAAAGGGTGGGGGTGTGTGTTGGTGGTGTGACGAAGTCGTGGCAACTGGTGCAAGGGGTGGGGGGGTCCATCGGTGGCATGACGAAGTCATGGCAGCTGGCTCCAAGGGTGGGGGGGGTGTGTTGGTGGTGTGACGAAGTCGTGGTAACTGGTGCAAGGGGTGGGGGGGGTCTGCCGGTGGCGTGCTGAAGTCATGGCAGCTGGCTCAAAGGGTGGGTTAGGATTAGGGTTAGGGTTAGGGTTAGGTTTTAAAATGGTGGGCAGAGGGGGGAAACGCCCTCCCTATGTTGTCTGCCTCTTGGTTCTGGCCCGCACCTCAGACTGTTGCTGTTGTCCAAATGAATGCACCTTGTGCTTTAGCTTTAGGCACCATCCAGAGTTCCTGCTTGGCTACTACTGAATGTGTCCCGTCCTCCAGCCTTAAGTACCATCCATCGTTCCTTCTTGGAACACTCCGACCGGTTTCGCCATCTTGCGGCTCATCAGGGAGCTACAAACAAACAGACCCAGTCCTTAGTGCGTCACTTGCAAAAGTTAGGTTTTAAAATGGTGGGCAGAGGGGGGAAACGCCCTCCCTATGTTGTCTGCCTCTTGGTTCTGGCCCGCACCTCAGACTGTTGCTGTTGTCCAAATGAATGCACCTTGTGCTTTAGCTTTAGGCACCATCCAGAGTTCCTGCTTGGCTACTACTGAATGTGTCCCGTCCTCCAGCCTTAAGTACCATCCATCGTTCCTTCTTGGAACACTCCGACCGGTTTCGCCATCTTGCGGCTCATCAGGGAGCTACAAACAAACAGACCCAGTCCTTAGTGCGTCACTTGCAAAAGTTAGGTTTTAAAATGGTGGGCAGAGGGGGGAAACGCCCTCCCTATGTTGTCTGCCTCTTGGTTCTGGCCCGCACCTCAGACTGTTGCTGTTGTCCAAATGAATGCACCTTGTGCTTTAGCTTTAGGCACCATCCAGAGTTCCTGCTTGGCTACTACTGAATGTGTCCCGTCCTCCAGCCTTAAGTACCATCCATCGTTCCTTCTTGGAACACTCCGACCGGTTTCGCCATCTTGCGGCTCATCAGGGAGCTACAAACAAACAGACCCAGTCCTTAGTGCGTCACTTGCAAAAGTTAGGTTTTAAAATGGTGGGCAGAGGGGGGAAACGCCCTCCCTATGTTGTCTGCCTCTTGGTTCTGGCCCGCACCTCAGACTGTTGCTGTTGTCCAAATGAATGCACCTTGTGCTTTAGCTTTAGGCACCATCCAGAGTTCCTGCTTGGCTACTACTGAATGTGTCCCGTCCTCCAGCCTTAAGTACCATCCATCGTTCCTTCTTGGAACACTCCGACCGGTTTCGCCATCTTGCGGCTCATCAGGGAGCTACAAACAAACAGACCCAGTCCTTAGTGCGTCACTTGCAAAAGTTAGGTTTTAAAATGGTGGGCAGAGGGGGGAAACGCCCTCCCTATGTTGTCTGCCTCTTGGTTCTGGCCCGCACCTCAGACTGTTGCTGTTGTCCAAATGAATGCACCTTGTGCTTTAGCTTTAGGCACCATCCAGAGTTCCTGCTTGGCTACTACTGAATGTGTCCCGTCCTCCAGCCTTAAGTACCATCCATCGTTCCTTCTTGGAACACTCCGACCGGTTTCGCCATCTTGCGGCTCATCAGGGAGCTACAAACAAACAGACCCAGTCCTTAGTGCGTCACTTGCAAAAGTTAGGTTTTAAAATGGTGGGCAGAGGGGGGAAACGCCCTCCCTATGTTGTCTGCCTCTTGGTTCTGGCCCGCACCTCAGACTGTTGCTGTTGTCCAAATGAATGCACCTTGTGCTTTAGCTTTAGGCACCATCCAGAGTTCCTGCTTGGCTACTACTGAATGTGTCCCGTCCTCCAGCCTTAAGTACCATCCATCGTTCCTTCTTGGAACACTCCGACCGGTTTCGCCATCTTGCGGCTCATCAGGGAGCTACAAACAAACAGACCCAGTCCTTAGTGCGTCACTTGCAAAAGTTAGGTTTTAAAATGGTGGGCAGAGGGGGGAAACGCCCTCCCTATGTTGTCTGCCTCTTGGTTCTGGCCCGCACCTCAGACTGTTGCTGTTGTCCAAATGAATGCACCTTGTGCTTTAGCTTTAGGCACCATCCAGAGTTCCTGCTTGGCTACTACTGAATGTGTCCCGTCCTCCAGCCTTAAGTACCATCCATCGTTCCTTCTTGGAACACTCCGACCGGTTTCGCCATCTTGCGGCTCATCAGGGAGCTACAAACAAACAGACCCAGTCCTTAGTGCGTCACTTGCAAAAGTTAGGTTTTAAAATGGTGGGCAGAGGGGGGAAACGCCCTCCCTATGTTGTCTGCCTCTTGGTTCTGGCCCGCACCTCAGACTGTTGCTGTTGTCCAAATGAATGCACCTTGTGCTTTAGCTTTAGGCACCATCCAGAGTTCCTGCTTGGCTACTACTGAATGTGTCCCGTCCTCCAGCCTTAAGTACCATCCATCGTTCCTTCTTGGAACACTCCGACCGGTTTCGCCATCTTGCGGCTCATCAGGGAGCTACAAACAAACAGACCCAGTCCTTAGTGCGTCACTTGCAAAAGTTAGGTTTTAAAATGGTGGGCAGAGGGGGGAAACGCCCTCCCTATGTTGTCTGCCTCTTGGTTCTGGCCCGCACCTCAGACTGTTGCTGTTGTCCAAATGAATGCACCTTGTGCTTTAGCTTTAGGCACCATCCAGAGTTCCTGCTTGGCTACTACTGAATGTGTCCCGTCCTCCAGCCTTAAGTACCATCCATCGTTCCTTCTTGGAACACTCCGACCGGTTTCGCCATCTTGCGGCTCATCAGGGAGCTACAAACAAACAGACCCAGTCCTTAGTGCGTCACTTGCAAAAGTTAGGTTTTAAAATGGTGGGCAGAGGGGGGAAACGCCCTCCCTATGTTGTCTGCCTCTTGGTTCTGGCCCGCACCTCAGACTGTTGCTGTTGTCCAAATGAATGCACCTTGTGCTTTAGCTTTAGGCACCATCCAGAGTTCCTGCTTGGCTACTACTGAATGTGTCCCGTCCTCCAGCCTTAAGTACCATCCATCGTTCCTTCTTGGAACACTCCGACCGGTTTCGCCATCTTGCGGCTCATCAGGGAGCTACAAACAAACAGACCCAGTCCTTAGTGCGTCACTTGCAAAAGTTAGGTTTTAAAATGGTGGGCAGAGGGGGGAAACGCCCTCCCTATGTTGTCTGCCTCTTGGTTCTGGCCCGCACCTCAGACTGTTGCTGTTGTCCAAATGAATGCACCTTGTGCTTTAGCTTTAGGCACCATCCAGAGTTCCTGCTTGGCTACTACTGAATGTGTCCCGTCCTCCAGCCTTAAGTACCATCCATCGTTCCTTCTTGGAACACTCCGACCGGTTTCGCCATCTTGCGGCTCATCAGGGAGCTACAAACAAACAGACCCAGTCCTTAGTGCGTCACTTGCAAAAGTTAGGTTTTAAAATGGTGGGCAGAGGGGGGAAACGCCCTCCCTATGTTGTCTGCCTCTTGGTTCTGGCCCGCACCTCAGACTGTTGCTGTTGTCCAAATGAATGCACCTTGTGCTTTAGCTTTAGGCACCATCCAGAGTTCCTGCTTGGCTACTACTGAATGTGTCCCGTCCTCCAGCCTTAAGTACCATCCATCGTTCCTTCTTGGAACACTCCGACCGGTTTCGCCATCTTGCGGCTCATCAGGGAGCTACAAACAAACAGACCCAGTCCTTAGTGCGTCACTTGCAAAAGTTAGGTTTTAAAATGGTGGGCAGAGGGGGGAAACGCCCTCCCTATGTTGTCTGCCTCTTGGTTCTGGCCCGCACCTCAGACTGTTGCTGTTGTCCAAATGAATGCACCTTGTGCTTTAGCTTTAGGCACCATCCAGAGTTCCTGCTTGGCTACTACTGAATGTGTCCCGTCCTCCAGCCTTAAGTACCATCCATCGTTCCTTCTTGGAACACACCGACCGGTTTCGCCATCTTGCGGCTCATCAGGGAGCTACAAACAAACAGACCCAGTCCTTAGTGCGTCACTTGCAAAAGTTAGGTTTTAAAATGGTGGGCAGAGGGGGGAAACGCCCTCCCTATGTTGTCTGCCTCTTGGTTCTGGCCCGCACCTCAGACTGTTGCTGTTGTCCAAATGAATGCACCTTGTGCTTTAGCTTTAGGCACCATCCAGAGTTCCTGCTTGGCTACTACTGAATGTGTCCCGTCCTCCAGCCTTAAGTACCATCCATCGTTCCTTCTTGGAACACTCCGACCGGTTTCGCCATCTTGCGGCTCATCAGGGAGCTACAAACAAACAGACCCAGTCCTTAGTGCGTCACTTGCAAAAGTTAGGTTTTAAAATGGTGGGCAGAGGGGGGAAACGCCCTCCCTATGTTGTCTGCCTCTTGGTTCTGGCCCGCACCTCAGACTGTTGCTGTTGTCCAAATGAATGCACCTTGTGCTTTAGCTTTAGGCACCATCCAGAGTTCCTGCTTGGCTACTACTGAATGTGTCCCGTCCTCCAGCCTTAAGTACCATCCATCGTTCCTTCTTGGAACACTCCGACCGGTTTCGCCATCTTGCGGCTCATCAGGGAGCTACAAACAAACAGACCCAGTCCTTAGTGCGTCACTTGCAAAAGTTAGGTTTTAAAATGGTGGGCAGAGGGGGGAAACGCCCTCCCTATGTTGTCTGCCTCTTGGTTCTGGCCCGCACCTCAGACTGTTGCTGTTGTCCAAATGAATGCACCTTGTGCTTTAGCTTTAGGCACCATCCAGAGTTCCTGCTTGGCTACTACTGAATGTGTCCCGTCCTCCAGCCTTAAGTACCATCCATCGTTCCTTCTTGGAACACTCCGACCGGTTTCGCCATCTTGCGGCTCATCAGGGAGCTACAAACAAACAGACCCAGTCCTTAGTGCGTCACTTGCAAAAGTTAGGTTTTAAAATGGTGGGCAGAGGGGGGAAACGCCCTCCCTATGTTGTCTGCCTCTTGGTTCTGGCCCGCACCTCAGACTGTTGCTGTTGTCCAAATGAATGCACCTTGTGCTTTAGCTTTAGGCACCATCCAGAGTTCCTGCTTGGCTACTACTGAATGTGTCCCGTCCTCCAGCCTTAAGTACCATCCATCGTTCCTTCTTGGAACACTCCGACCGGTTTCGCCATCTTACGGCTCATCAGGGAGCTACAAACAAACAGACCCAGTCCTTAGTGCGTCACTTGCAAAAGTTAGGTTTTAAAATGGTGGGCAGAGGGGGGAAACGCCCTCCCTATGTTGTCTGCCTCTTGGTTCTGGCCCGCACCTCAGACTGTTGCTGTTGTCCAAATGAATGCACCTTGTGCTTTAGCTTTAGGCACCATCCAGAGTTCCTGCTTGGCTACTACTGAATGTGTCCCGTCCTCCAGCCTTAAGTACCATCCATCGTTCCTTCTTGGAACACTCCGACCGGTTTCGCCATCTTGCGGCTCATCAGGGAGCTACAAACAAACAGACCCAGTCCTTAGTGCGTCACTTGCAAAAGTTAGGTTTTAAAATGGTGGGCAGAGGGGGGAAACGCCCTCCCTATGTTGTCTGCCTCTTGGTTCTGGCCCGCACCTCAGACTGTTGCTGTTGTCCAAATGAATGCACCTTGTGCTTTAGCTTTAGGCACCATCCAGAGTTCCTGCTTGGCTACTACTGAATGTGTCCCGTCCTCCAGCCTTAAGTACCATCCATCGTTCCTTCTTGGAACACTCCGACCGGTTTCGCCATCTTGCGGCTCATCAGGGAGCTACAAACAAACAGACCCAGTCCTTAGTGCGTCACTTGCAAAAGTTAGGTTTTAAAATGGTGGGCAGAGGGGGGAAACGCCCTCCCTATGTTGTCTGCCTCTTGGTTCTGGCCCGCACCTCAGACTGTTGCTGTTGTCCAAATGAATGCACCTTGTGCTTTAGCTTTAGGCACCATCCAGAGTTCCTGCTTGGCTACTACTGAATGTGTCCCGTCCTCCAGCCTTAAGTACCATCCATCGTTCCTTCTTGGAACACTCCGACCGGTTTCGCCATCTTGCGGCTCATCAGGGAGCTACAAACAAACAGACCCAGTCCTTAGTGCGTCACTTGCAAAAGTTAGGTTTTAAAATGGTGGGCAGAGGGGGGAAACGCCCTCCCTATGTTGTCTGCCTCTTGGTTCTGGCCCGCACCTCAGACTGTTGCTGTTGTCCAAATGAATGCACCTTGTGCTTTAGCTTTAGGCACCATCCAGAGTTCCTGCTTGGCTACTACTGAATGTGTCCCGTCCTCCAGCCTTAAGTACCATCCATCGTTCCTTCTTGGAACACTCCGACCGGTTTCGCCATCTTGCGGCTCATCAGGGAGCTACAAACAAACAGACCCAGTCCTTAGTGCGTCACTTGCAAAAGTTAGGTTTTAAAATGGTGGGCAGAGGGGGGAAACGCCCTCCCTATGTTGTCTGCCTCTTGGTTCTGGCCCGCACCTCAGACTGTTGCTGTTGTCCAAATGAATGCACCTTGTGCTTTAGCTTTAGGCACCATCCAGAGTTCCTGCTTGGCTACTACTGAATGTGTCCCGTCCTCCAGCCTTAAGTACCATCCATCGTTCCTTCTTGGAACACTCCGACCGGTTTCGCCATCTTGCGGCTCATCAGGGAGCTACAAACAAACAGACCCAGTCCTTAGTGCGTCACTTGCAAAAGTTAGGTTTTAAAATGGTGGGCAGAGGGGGGAAACGCCCTCCCTATGTTGTCTGCCTCTTGGTTCTGGCCCGCACCTCAGACTGTTGCTGTTGTCCAAATGAATGCACCTTGTGCTTTAGCTTTAGGCACCATCCAGAGTTCCTGCTTGGCTACTACTGAATGTGTCCCGTCCTCCAGCCTTAAGTACCATCCATCGTTCCTTCTTGGAACACTCCGACCGGTTTCGCCATCTTGCGGCTCATCAGGGAGCTACAAACAAACAGACCCAGTCCTTAGTGCGTCACTTGCAAAAGTTAGGTTTTAAAATGGTGGGCAGAGGGGGGAAACGCCCTCCCTATGTTGTCTGCCTCTTGGTTCTGGCCCGCACCTCAGACTGTTGCTGTTGTCCAAATGAATGCACCTTGTGCTTTAGCTTTAGGCACCATCCAGAGTTCCTGCTTGGCTACTACTGAATGTGTCCCGTCCTCCAGCCTTAAGTACCATCCATCGTTCCTTCTTGGAACACTCCGACCGGTTTCGCCATCTTGCGGCTCATCAGGGAGCTACAAACAAACAGACCCAGTCCTTAGTGCGTCACTTGCAAAAGTTAGGTTTTAAAATGGTGGGCAGAGGGGGGAAACGCCCTCCCTATGTTGTCTGCCTCTTGGTTCTGGCCCGCACCTCAGACTGTTGCTGTTGTCCAAATGAATGCACCTTGTGCTTTAGCTTTAGGCACCATCCAGAGTTCCTGCTTGGCTACTACTGAATGTGTCCCGTCCTCCAGCCTTAAGTACCATCCATCGTTCCTTCTTGGAACACTCCGACCGGTTTCGCCATCTTGCGGCTCATCAGGGAGCTACAAACAAACAGACCCAGTCCTTAGTGCGTCACTTGCAAAAGTTAGGTTTTAAAATGGTGGGCAGAGGGGGGAAACGCCCTCCCTATGTTGTCTGCCTCTTGGTTCTGGCCCGCACCTCAGACTGTTGCTGTTGTCCAAATGAATGCACCTTGTGCTTTAGCTTTAGGCACCATCCAGAGTTCCTGCTTGGCTACTACTGAATGTGTCCCGTCCTCCAGCCTTAAGTACCATCCATCGTTCCTTCTTGGAACACTCCGACCGGTTTCGCCATCTTGCGGCTCATCAGGGAGCTACAAACAAACAGACCCAGTCCTTAGTGCGTCACTTGCAAAAGTTAGGTTTTAAAATGGTGGGCAGAGGGGGGAAACGCCCTCCCTATGTTGTCTGCCTCTTGGTTCTGGCCCGCACCTCAGACTGTTGCTGTTGTCCAAATGAATGCACCTTGTGCTTTAGCTTTAGGCACCATCCAGAGTTCCTGCTTGGCTACTACTGAATGTGTCCCGTCCTCCAGCCTTAAGTACCATCCATCGTTCCTTCTTGGAACACTCCGACCGGTTTCGCCATCTTGCGGCTCATCAGGGAGCTACAAACAAACAGACCCAGTCCTTAGTGCGTCACTTGCAAAAGTTAGGTTTTAAAATGGTGGGCAGAGGGGGGAAACGCCCTCCCTATGTTGTCTGCCTCTTGGTTCTGGCCCGCACCTCAGACTGTTGCTGTTGTCCAAATGAATGCACCTTGTGCTTTAGCTTTAGGCACCATCCAGAGTTCCTGCTTGGCTACTGCATTAGGGTTAGGGTTAGGGTTAGGGTTAGGGTTAGGGTTAGGGCATTAGGGTTAGGGTTAGGGTTAGGGTTACGCTGCATTAGGGTTAGGGTTAGGGTTAGGGTTACGCTGCATTAGGGTTAGGGTTAGGGTTACGCTGCGTTAGGGTTAGGGTTAGGGTTAGGGTTAGGGTTAGGGTTACGCTGCATTAGGGTTAGGGTTAGGGTTAGGGTTAGGGTTAGGGTTAGGGTTACGCTGCTTAGGGTTAGGGTTAGGGTTAGGGTTAGGGTTACGCTGCATTAGGGTTAGGGTTAGGGTTAGGGTTAGGGTTACGCTGCATTAGGGTTAGGGTTAGGGTTAGGGTTAGGGTTAGGGTTAGGGTTAGGGTTAGGGCCCGCTGCATTAGGGTTAGGTTTTAAAATGGTGGGCAGAGGGGTTAGGGTTAGGGTTAGGGTTAGGGTTAGGGTTAGGGTTAGGGTTAGGGTTAGGGTTAGGGTTAGTGCATTAGGGTTAGGGTTAGGGTTAGGGTTAGGGTTAGGGTTAGGTTTTAAAATGGTGGGCAGAGGGGGGAAACGCCCTCCCTATGTTGTCTGCCTCTTGGTTCTGGCCCGCACCTCAGACTGTTGCTGTTGTCCAAATGAATGCACCTTGTGCTTTAGCTTTAGGCACCATCCAGAGGTCCTGCTTGGCTACTACTGAATGTGTCCCGTCCTCCAGCCTTAAGTACCATCCATCGTTCCTTCTTGGAACACTCCGACCGGTTTCGCCATCTTGCGGCTCATCAGGGAGCTATAAACAAACAGACCAAGTCCTTAGTGCGTCACTTGCAAAAGTTAGGTTTTAAAATGGTGGGCAGAGGGGGGAAACGCCCTCCCTATGTTGTCTGCCTCTTGGTTCTGGCCCGCACCTCAGACTGTTGCTGTTGTCCAAATGAATGCACCTTGTGCTTTAGCTTTAGGCACCATCCAGAGGTCCTGCTTGGCTACTACTGAATGTGTCCCGTCCTCCAGCCTTAAGTACCATCCATCGTTCCTTCTTGGAACACTCCGACCGGTTTCGCCATCTTGCGGCTCATCAGGGAGCTATAAACAAACAGACCAAGTCCTTAGTGCGTCACTTGCAAAAGTTAGGTTTTAAAATGGTGGGCAGAGGGGGGAAACGCCCTCCCTATGTTGTCTGCCTCTTGGTTCTGGCCCGCACCTCAGACTGTTGCTGTTGTCCAAATGAATGCACCTTGTGCTTTAGCTTTAGGCACCATCCAGAGGTCCTGCTTGGCTACTACTGAATGTGTCCCGTCCTCCAGCCTTAAGTACCATCCATCGTTCCTTCTTGGAACACTCCGACCGGTTTCGCCATCTTGCGGCTCATCAGGGAGCTATAAACAAACAGACCAAGTCCTTAGTGCGTCACTTGCAAAAGTTAGGTTTTAAAATGGTGGGCAGAGGGGGGAAACGCCCTCCCTATGTTGTCTGCCTCTTGGTTCTGGCCCGCACCTCAGACTGTTGCTGTTGTCCAAATGAATGCACCTTGTGCTTTAGCTTTAGGCACCATCCAGAGGTCCTGCTTGGCTACTACTGAATGTGTCCCGTCCTCCAGCCTTAAGTACCATCCATCGTTCCTTCTTGGAACACTCCGACCGGTTTCGCCATCTTGCGGCTCATCAGGGAGCTATAAACAAACAGACCAAGTCCTTAGTGCGTCACTTGCAAAAGTTAGGTTTTAAAATGGTGGGCAGAGGGGGGAAACGCCCTCCCTATGTTGTCTGCCTCTTGGTTCTGGCCCGCACCTCAGACTGTTGCTGTTGTCCAAATGAATGCACCTTGTGCTTTAGCTTTAGGCACCATCCAGAGGTCCTGCTTGGCTACTACTGAATGTGTCCCGTCCTCCAGCCTTAAGTACCATCCATCGTTCCTTCTTGGAACACTCCGACCGGTTTCGCCATCTTGCGGCTCATCAGGGAGCTATAAACAAACAGACCAAGTCCTTAGTGCGTCACTTGCAAAAGTTAGGTTTTAAAATGGTGGGCAGAGGGGGGAAACGCCCTCCCTATGTTGTCTGCCTCTTGGTTCTGGCCCGCACCTCAGACTGTTGCTGTTGTCCAAATGAATGCACCTTGTGCTTTAGCTTTAGGCACCATCCAGAGGTCCTGCTTGGCTACTACTGAATGTGTCCCGTCCTCCAGCCTTAAGTACCATCCATCGTTCCTTCTTGGAACACTCCGACCGGTTTCGCCATCTTGCGGCTCATCAGGGAGCTATAAACAAACAGACCAAGTCCTTAGTGCGTCACTTGCAAAAGTTAGGTTTTAAAATGGTGGGCAGAGGGGGGAAACGCCCTCCCTATGTTGTCTGCCTCTTGGTTCTGGCCCGCACCTCAGACTGTTGCTGTTGTCCAAATGAATGCACCTTGTGCTTTAGCTTTAGGCACCATCCAGAGGTCCTGCTTGGCTACTACTGAATGTGTCCCGTCCTCCAGCCTTAAGTACCATCCATCGTTCCTTCTTGGAACACTCCGACCGGTTTCGCCATCTTGCGGCTCATCAGGGAGCTATAAACAAACAGACCAAGTCCTTAGTGCGTCACTTGCAAAAGTTAGGTTTTAAAATGGTGGGCAGAGGGGGGAAACGCCCTCCCTATGTTGTCTGCCTCTTGGTTCTGGCCCGCACCTCAGACTGTTGCTGTTGTCCAAATGAATGCACCTTGTGCTTTAGCTTTAGGCACCATCCAGAGGTCCTGCTTGGCTACTACTGAATGTGTCCCGTCCTCCAGCCTTAAGTACCATCCATCGTTCCTTCTTGGAACACTCCGACCGGTTTCGCCATCTTGCGGCTCATCAGGGAGCTATAAACAAACAGACCAAGTCCTTAGTGCGTCACTTGCAAAAGTTAGGTTTTAAAATGGTGGGCAGAGGGGGGAAACGCCCTCCCTATGTTGTCTGCCTCTTGGTTCTGGCCCGCACCTCAGACTGTTGCTGTTGTCCAAATGAATGCACCTTGTGCTTTAGCTTTAGGCACCATCCAGAGGTCCTGCTTGGCTACTACTGAATGTGTCCCGTCCTCCAGCCTTAAGTACCATCCATCGTTCCTTCTTGGAACACTCCGACCGGTTTCGCCATCTTGCGGCTCATCAGGGAGCTATAAACAAACAGACCAAGTCCTTAGTGCGTCACTTGCAAAAGTTAGGTTTTAAAATGGTGGGCAGAGGGGGGAAACGCCCTCCCTATGTTGTCTGCCTCTTGGTTCTGGCCCGCACCTCAGACTGTTGCTGTTGTCCAAATGAATGCACCTTGTGCTTTAGCTTTAGGCACCATCCAGAGGTCCTGCTTGGCTACTACTGAATGTGTCCCGTCCTCCAGCCTTAAGTACCATCCATCGTTCCTTCTTGGAACACTCCGACCGGTTTCGCCATCTTGCGGCTCATCAGGGAGCTATAAACAAACAGACCAAGTCCTTAGTGCGTCACTTGCAAAAGTTAGGTTTTAAAATGGTGGGCAGAGGGGGGAAACGCCCTCCCTATGTTGTCTGCCTCTTGGTTCTGGCCCGCACCTCAGACTGTTGCTGTTGTCCAAATGAATGCACCTTGTGCTTTAGCTTTAGGCACCATCCAGAGGTCCTGCTTGGCTACTACTGAATGTGTCCCGTCCTCCAGCCTTAAGTACCATCCATCGTTCCTTCTTGGAACACTCCGACCGGTTTCGCCATCTTGCGGCTCATCAGGGAGCTATAAACAAACAGACCAAGTCCTTAGTGCGTCACTTGCAAAAGTTAGGTTTTAAAATGGTGGGCAGAGGGGGGAAACGCCCTCCCTATGTTGTCTGCCTCTTGGTTCTGGCCCGCACCTCAGACTGTTGCTGTTGTCCAAATGAATGCACCTTGTGCTTTAGCTTTAGGCACCATCCAGAGGTCCTGCTTGGCTACTACTGAATGTGTCCCGTCCTCCAGCCTTAAGTACCATCCATCGTTCCTTCTTGGAACACTCCGACCGGTTTCGCCATCTTGCGGCTCATCAGGGAGCTATAAACAAACAGACCAAGTCCTTAGTGCGTCACTTGCAAAAGTTAGGTTTTAAAATGGTGGGCAGAGGGGGGAAACGCCCTCCCTATGTTGTCTGCCTCTTGGTTCTGGCCCGCACCTCAGACTGTTGCTGTTGTCCAAATGAATGCACCTTGTGCTTTAGCTTTAGGCACCATCCAGAGGTCCTGCTTGGCTACTACTGAATGTGTCCCGTCCTCCAGCCTTAAGTACCATCCATCGTTCCTTCTTGGAACACTCCGACCGGTTTCGCCATCTTGCGGCTCATCAGGGAGCTATAAACAAACAGACCAAGTCCTTAGTGCGTCACTTGCAAAAGTTAGGTTTTAAAATGGTGGGCAGAGGGGGGAAACGCCCTCCCTATGTTGTCTGCCTCTTGGTTCTGGCCCGCACCTCAGACTGTTGCTGTTGTCCAAATGAATGCACCTTGTGCTTTAGCTTTAGGCACCATCCAGAGGTCCTGCTTGGCTACTACTGAATGTGTCCCGTCCTCCAGCCTTAAGTACCATCCATCGTTCCTTCTTGGAACACTCCGACCGGTTTCGCCATCTTGCGGCTCATCAGGGAGCTATAAACAAACAGACCAAGTCCTTAGTGCGTCACTTGCAAAAGTTAGGTTTTAAAATGGTGGGCAGAGGGGGGAAACGCCCTCCCTATGTTGTCTGCCTCTTGGTTCTGGCCCGCACCTCAGACTGTTGCTGTTGTCCAAATGAATGCACCTTGTGCTTTAGCTTTAGGCACCATCCAGAGGTCCTGCTTGGCTACTACTGAATGTGTCCCGTCCTCCAGCCTTAAGTACCATCCATCGTTCCTTCTTGGAACACTCCGACCGGTTTCGCCATCTTGCGGCTCATCAGGGAGCTATAAACAAACAGACCAAGTCCTTAGTGCGTCACTTGCAAAAGTTAGGTTTTAAAATGGTGGGCAGAGGGGGGAAACGCCCTCCCTATGTTGTCTGCCTCTTGGTTCTGGCCCGCACCTCAGACTGTTGCTGTTGTCCAAATGAATGCACCTTGTGCTTTAGCTTTAGGCACCATCCAGAGGTCCTGCTTGGCTACTACTGAATGTGTCCCGTCCTCCAGCCTTAAGTACCATCCATCGTTCCTTCTTGGAACACTCCGACCGGTTTCGCCATCTTGCGGCTCATCAGGGAGCTATAAACAAACAGACCAAGTCCTTAGTGCGTCACTTGCAAAAGTTAGGTTTTAAAATGGTGGGCAGAGGGGGGAAACGCCCTCCCTATGTTGTCTGCCTCTTGGTTCTGGCCCGCACCTCAGACTGTTGCTGTTGTCCAAATGAATGCACCTTGTGCTTTAGCTTTAGGCACCATCCAGAGGTCCTGCTTGGCTACTACTGAATGTGTCCCGTCCTCCAGCCTTAAGTACCATCCATCGTTCCTTCTTGGAACACTCCGACCGGTTTCGCCATCTTGCGGCTCATCAGGGAGCTATAAACAAACAGACCAAGTCCTTAGTGCGTCACTTGCAAAAGTTAGGTTTTAAAATGGTGGGCAGAGGGGGGAAACGCCCTCCCTATGTTGTCTGCCTCTTGGTTCTGGCCCGCACCTCAGACTGTTGCTGTTGTCCAAATGAATGCACCTTGTGCTTTAGCTTTAGGCACCATCCAGAGGTCCTGCTTGGCTACTACTGAATGTGTCCCGTCCTCCAGCCTTAAGTACCATCCATCGTTCCTTCTTGGAACACTCCGACCGGTTTCGCCATCTTGCGGCTCATCAGGGAGCTATAAACAAACAGACCAAGTCCTTAGTGCGTCACTTGCAAAAGTTAGGTTTTAAAATGGTGGGCAGAGGGGGGAAACGCCCTCCCTATGTTGTCTGCCTCTTGGTTCTGGCCCGCACCTCAGACTGTTGCTGTTGTCCAAATGAATGCACCTTGTGCTTTAGCTTTAGGCACCATCCAGAGGTCCTGCTTGGCTACTACTGAATGTGTCCCGTCCTCCAGCCTTAAGTACCATCCATCGTTCCTTCTTGGAACACTCCGACCGGTTTCGCCATCTTGCGGCTCATCAGGGAGCTATAAACAAACAGACCAAGTCCTTAGTGCGTCACTTGCAAAAGTTAGGTTTTAAAATGGTGGGCAGAGGGGGGAAACGCCCTCCCTATGTTGTCTGCCTCTTGGTTCTGGCCCGCACCTCAGACTGTTGCTGTTGTCCAAATGAATGCACCTTGTGCTTTAGCTTTAGGCACCATCCAGAGGTCCTGCTTGGCTACTACTGAATGTGTCCCGTCCTCCAGCCTTAAGTACCATCCATCGTTCCTTCTTGGAACACTCCGACCGGTTTCGCCATCTTGCGGCTCATCAGGGAGCTATAAACAAACAGACCAAGTCCTTAGTGCGTCACTTGCAAAAGTTAGGTTTTAAAATGGTGGGCAGAGGGGGGAAACGCCCTCCCTATGTTGTCTGCCTCTTGGTTCTGGCCCGCACCTCAGACTGTTGCTGTTGTCCAAATGAATGCACCTTGTGCTTTAGCTTTAGGCACCATCCAGAGGTCCTGCTTGGCTACTACTGAATGTGTCCCGTCCTCCAGCCTTAAGTACCATCCATCGTTCCTTCTTGGAACACTCCGACCGGTTTCGCCATCTTGCGGCTCATCAGGGAGCTATAAACAAACAGACCAAGTCCTTAGTGCGTCACTTGCAAAAGTTAGGTTTTAAAATGGTGGGCAGAGGGGGGAAACGCCCTCCCTATGTTGTCTGCCTCTTGGTTCTGGCCCGCACCTCAGACTGTTGCTGTTGTCCAAATGAATGCACCTTGTGCTTTAGCTTTAGGCACCATCCAGAGGTCCTGCTTGGCTACTACTGAATGTGTCCCGTCCTCCAGCCTTAAGTACCATCCATCGTTCCTTCTTGGAACACTCCGACCGGTTTCGCCATCTTGCGGCTCATCAGGGAGCTATAAACAAACAGACCAAGTCCTTAGTGCGTCACTTGCAAAAGTTAGGTTTTAAAATGGTGGGCAGAGGGGGGAAACGCCCTCCCTATGTTGTCTGCCTCTTGGTTCTGGCCCGCACCTCAGACTGTTGCTGTTGTCCAAATGAATGCACCTTGTGCTTTAGCTTTAGGCACCATCCAGAGGTCCTGCTTGGCTACTACTGAATGTGTCCCGTCCTCCAGCCTTAAGTACCATCCATCGTTCCTTCTTGGAACACTCCGACCGGTTTCGCCATCTTGCGGCTCATCAGGGAGCTATAAACAAACAGACCAAGTCCTTAGTGCGTCACTTGCAAAAGTTAGGTTTTAAAATGGTGGGCAGAGGGGGGAAACGCCCTCCCTATGTTGTCTGCCTCTTGGTTCTGGCCCGCACCTCAGACTGTTGCTGTTGTCCAAATGAATGCACCTTGTGCTTTAGCTTTAGGCACCATCCAGAGGTCCTGCTTGGCTACTACTGAATGTGTCCCGTCCTCCAGCCTTAAGTACCATCCATCGTTCCTTCTTGGAACACTCCGACCGGTTTCGCCATCTTGCGGCTCATCAGGGAGCTATAAACAAACAGACCAAGTCCTTAGTGCGTCACTTGCAAAAGTTAGGTTTTAAAATGGTGGGCAGAGGGGGGAAACGCCCTCCCTATGTTGTCTGCCTCTTGGTTCTGGCCCGCACCTCAGACTGTTGCTGTTGTCCAAATGAATGCACCTTGTGCTTTAGCTTTAGGCACCATCCAGAGGTCCTGCTTGGCTACTACTGAATGTGTCCCGTCCTCCAGCCTTAAGTACCATCCATCGTTCCTTCTTGGAACACTCCGACCGGTTTCGCCATCTTGCGGCTCATCAGGGAGCTATAAACAAACAGACCAAGTCCTTAGTGCGTCACTTGCAAAAGTTAGGTTTTAAAATGGTGGGCAGAGGGGGGAAACGCCCTCCCTATGTTGTCTGCCTCTTGGTTCTGGCCCGCACCTCAGACTGTTGCTGTTGTCCAAATGAATGCACCTTGTGCTTTAGCTTTAGGCACCATCCAGAGGTCCTGCTTGGCTACTACTGAATGTGTCCCGTCCTCCAGCCTTAAGTACCATCCATCGTTCCTTCTTGGAACACTCCGACCGGTTTCGCCATCTTGCGGCTCATCAGGGAGCTATAAACAAACAGACCAAGTCCTTAGTGCGTCACTTGCAAAAGTTAGGTTTTAAAATGGTGGGCAGAGGGGGGAAACGCCCTCCCTATGTTGTCTGCCTCTTGGTTCTGGCCCGCACCTCAGACTGTTGCTGTTGTCCAAATGAATGCACCTTGTGCTTTAGCTTTAGGCACCATCCAGAGGTCCTGCTTGGCTACTACTGAATGTGTCCCGTCCTCCAGCCTTAAGTACCATCCATCGTTCCTTCTTGGAACACTCCGACCGGTTTCGCCATCTTGCGGCTCATCAGGGAGCTATAAACAAACAGACCAAGTCCTTAGTGCGTCACTTGCAAAAGTTAGGTTTTAAAATGGTGGGCAGAGGGGGGAAACGCCCTCCCTATGTTGTCTGCCTCTTGGTTCTGGCCCGCACCTCAGACTGTTGCTGTTGTCCAAATGAATGCACCTTGTGCTTTAGCTTTAGGCACCATCCAGAGGTCCTGCTTGGCTACTACTGAATGTGTCCCGTCCTCCAGCCTTAAGTACCATCCATCGTTCCTTCTTGGAACACTCCGACCGGTTTCGCCATCTTGCGGCTCATCAGGGAGCTATAAACAAACAGACCAAGTCCTTAGTGCGTCACTTGCAAAAGTTAGGTTTTAAAATGGTGGGCAGAGGGGGGAAACGCCCTCCCTATGTTGTCTGCCTCTTGGTTCTGGCCCGCACCTCAGACTGTTGCTGTTGTCCAAATGAATGCACCTTGTGCTTTAGCTTTAGGCACCATCCAGAGGTCCTGCTTGGCTACTACTGAATGTGTCCCGTCCTCCAGCCTTAAGTACCATCCATCGTTCCTTCTTGGAACACTCCGACCGGTTTCGCCATCTTGCGGCTCATCAGGGAGCTATAAACAAACAGACCAAGTCCTTAGTGCGTCACTTGCAAAAGTTAGGTTTTAAAATGGTGGGCAGAGGGGGGAAACGCCCTCCCTATGTTGTCTGCCTCTTGGTTCTGGCCCGCACCTCAGACTGTTGCTGTTGTCCAAATGAATGCACCTTGTGCTTTAGCTTTAGGCACCATCCAGAGGTCCTGCTTGGCTACTACTGAATGTGTCCCGTCCTCCAGCCTTAAGTACCATCCATCGTTCCTTCTTGGAACACTCCGACCGGTTTCGCCATCTTGCGGCTCATCAGGGAGCTATAAACAAACAGACCAAGTCCTTAGTGCGTCACTTGCAAAAGTTAGGTTTTAAAATGGTGGGCAGAGGGGGGAAACGCCCTCCCTATGTTGTCTGCCTCTTGGTTCTGGCCCGCACCTCAGACTGTTGCTGTTGTCCAAATGAATGCACCTTGTGCTTTAGCTTTAGGCACCATCCAGAGGTCCTGCTTGGCTACTACTGAATGTGTCCCGTCCTCCAGCCTTAAGTACCATCCATCGTTCCTTCTTGGAACACTCCGACCGGTTTCGCCATCTTGCGGCTCATCAGGGAGCTATAAACAAACAGACCAAGTCCTTAGTGCGTCACTTGCAAAAGTTAGGTTTTAAAATGGTGGGCAGAGGGGGGAAACGCCCTCCCTATGTTGTCTGCCTCTTGGTTCTGGCCCGCACCTCAGACTGTTGCTGTTGTCCAAATGAATGCACCTTGTGCTTTAGCTTTAGGCACCATCCAGAGGTCCTGCTTGGCTACTACTGAATGTGTCCCGTCCTCCAGCCTTAAGTACCATCCATCGTTCCTTCTTGGAACACTCCGACCGGTTTCGCCATCTTGCGGCTCATCAGGGAGCTATAAACAAACAGACCAAGTCCTTAGTGCGTCACTTGCAAAAGTTAGGTTTTAAAATGGTGGGCAGAGGGGGGAAACGCCCTCCCTATGTTGTCTGCCTCTTGGTTCTGGCCCGCACCTCAGACTGTTGCTGTTGTCCAAATGAATGCACCTTGTGCTTTAGCTTTAGGCACCATCCAGAGGTCCTGCTTGGCTACTACTGAATGTGTCCCGTCCTCCAGCCTTAAGTACCATCCATCGTTCCTTCTTGGAACACTCCGACCGGTTTCGCCATCTTGCGGCTCATCAGGGAGCTATAAACAAACAGACCAAGTCCTTAGTGCGTCACTTGCAAAAGTTAGGTTTTAAAATGGTGGGCAGAGGGGGGAAACGCCCTCCCTATGTTGTCTGCCTCTTGGTTCTGGCCCGCACCTCAGACTGTTGCTGTTGTCCAAATGAATGCACCTTGTGCTTTAGCTTTAGGCACCATCCAGAGGTCCTGCTTGGCTACTACTGAATGTGTCCCGTCCTCCAGCCTTAAGTACCATCCATCGTTCCTTCTTGGAACACTCCGACCGGTTTCGCCATCTTGCGGCTCATCAGGGAGCTATAAACAAACAGACCAAGTCCTTAGTGCGTCACTTGCAAAAGTTAGGTTTTAAAATGGTGGGCAGAGGGGGGAAACGCCCTCCCTATGTTGTCTGCCTCTTGGTTCTGGCCCGCACCTCAGACTGTTGCTGTTGTCCAAATGAATGCACCTTGTGCTTTAGCTTTAGGCACCATCCAGAGGTCCTGCTTGGCTACTACTGAATGTGTCCCGTCCTCCAGCCTTAAGTACCATCCATCGTTCCTTCTTGGAACACTCCGACCGGTTTCGCCATCTTGCGGCTCATCAGGGAGCTATAAACAAACAGACCAAGTCCTTAGTGCGTCACTTGCAAAAGTTAGGTTTTAAAATGGTGGGCAGAGGGGGGAAACGCCCTCCCTATGTTGTCTGCCTCTTGGTTCTGGCCCGCACCTCAGACTGTTGCTGTTGTCCAAATGAATGCACCTTGTGCTTTAGCTTTAGGCACCATCCAGAGGTCCTGCTTGGCTACTACTGAATGTGTCCCGTCCTCCAGCCTTAAGTACCATCCATCGTTCCTTCTTGGAACACTCCGACCGGTTTCGCCATCTTGCGGCTCATCAGGGAGCTATAAACAAACAGACCAAGTCCTTAGTGCGTCACTTGCAAAAGTTAGGTTTTAAAATGGTGGGCAGAGGGGGGAAACGCCCTCCCTATGTTGTCTGCCTCTTGGTTCTGGCCCGCACCTCAGACTGTTGCTGTTGTCCAAATGAATGCACCTTGTGCTTTAGCTTTAGGCACCATCCAGAGGTCCTGCTTGGCTACTACTGAATGTGTCCCGTCCTCCAGCCTTAAGTACCATCCATCGTTCCTTCTTGGAACACTCCGACCGGTTTCGCCATCTTGCGGCTCATCAGGGAGCTATAAACAAACAGACCAAGTCCTTAGTGCGTCACTTGCAAAAGTTAGGTTTTAAAATGGTGGGCAGAGGGGGGAAACGCCCTCCCTATGTTGTCTGCCTCTTGGTTCTGGCCCGCACCTCAGACTGTTGCTGTTGTCCAAATGAATGCACCTTGTGCTTTAGCTTTAGGCACCATCCAGAGGTCCTGCTTGGCTACTACTGAATGTGTCCCGTCCTCCAGCCTTAAGTACCATCCATCGTTCCTTCTTGGAACACTCCGACCGGTTTCGCCATCTTGCGGCTCATCAGGGAGCTATAAACAAACAGACCAAGTCCTTAGTGCGTCACTTGCAAAAGTTAGGTTTTAAAATGGTGGGCAGAGGGGGGAAACGCCCTCCCTATGTTGTCTGCCTCTTGGTTCTGGCCCGCACCTCAGACTGTTGCTGTTGTCCAAATGAATGCACCTTGTGCTTTAGCTTTAGGCACCATCCAGAGGTCCTGCTTGGCTACTACTGAATGTGTCCCGTCCTCCAGCCTTAAGTACCATCCATCGTTCCTTCTTGGAACACTCCGACCGGTTTCGCCATCTTGCGGCTCATCAGGGAGCTATAAACAAACAGACCAAGTCCTTAGTGCGTCACTTGCAAAAGTTAGGTTTTAAAATGGTGGGCAGAGGGGGGAAACGCCCTCCCTATGTTGTCTGCCTCTTGGTTCTGGCCCGCACCTCAGACTGTTGCTGTTGTCCAAATGAATGCACCTTGTGCTTTAGCTTTAGGCACCATCCAGAGGTCCTGCTTGGCTACTACTGAATGTGTCCCGTCCTCCAGCCTTAAGTACCATCCATCGTTCCTTCTTGGAACACTCCGACCGGTTTCGCCATCTTGCGGCTCATCAGGGAGCTATAAACAAACAGACCAAGTCCTTAGTGCGTCACTTGCAAAAGTTAGGTTTTAAAATGGTGGGCAGAGGGGGGAAACGCCCTCCCTATGTTGTCTGCCTCTTGGTTCTGGCCCGCACCTCAGACTGTTGCTGTTGTCCAAATGAATGCACCTTGTGCTTTAGCTTTAGGCACCATCCAGAGGTCCTGCTTGGCTACTACTGAATGTGTCCCGTCCTCCAGCCTTAAGTACCATCCATCGTTCCTTCTTGGAACACTCCGACCGGTTTCGCCATCTTGCGGCTCATCAGGGAGCTATAAACAAACAGACCAAGTCCTTAGTGCGTCACTTGCAAAAGTTAGGTTTTAAAATGGTGGGCAGAGGGGGGAAACGCCCTCCCTATGTTGTCTGCCTCTTGGTTCTGGCCCGCACCTCAGACTGTTGCTGTTGTCCAAATGAATGCACCTTGTGCTTTAGCTTTAGGCACCATCCAGAGGTCCTGCTTGGCTACTACTGAATGTGTCCCGTCCTCCAGCCTTAAGTACCATCCATCGTTCCTTCTTGGAACACTCCGACCGGTTTCGCCATCTTGCGGCTCATCAGGGAGCTATAAACAAACAGACCAAGTCCTTAGTGCGTCACTTGCAAAAGTTAGGTTTTAAAATGGTGGGCAGAGGGGGGAAACGCCCTCCCTATGTTGTCTGCCTCTTGGTTCTGGCCCGCACCTCAGACTGTTGCTGTTGTCCAAATGAATGCACCTTGTGCTTTAGCTTTAGGCACCATCCAGAGGTCCTGCTTGGCTACTACTGAATGTGTCCCGTCCTCCAGCCTTAAGTACCATCCATCGTTCCTTCTTGGAACACTCCGACCGGTTTCGCCATCTTGCGGCTCATCAGGGAGCTATAAACAAACAGACCAAGTCCTTAGTGCGTCACTTGCAAAAGTTAGGTTTTAAAATGGTGGGCAGAGGGGGGAAACGCCCTCCCTATGTTGTCTGCCTCTTGGTTCTGGCCCGCACCTCAGACTGTTGCTGTTGTCCAAATGAATGCACCTTGTGCTTTAGCTTTAGGCACCATCCAGAGGTCCTGCTTGGCTACTACTGAATGTGTCCCGTCCTCCAGCCTTAAGTACCATCCATCGTTCCTTCTTGGAACACTCCGACCGGTTTCGCCATCTTGCGGCTCATCAGGGAGCTATAAACAAACAGACCAAGTCCTTAGTGCGTCACTTGCAAAAGTTAGGTTTTAAAATGGTGGGCAGAGGGGGGAAACGCCCTCCCTATGTTGTCTGCCTCTTGGTTCTGGCCCGCACCTCAGACTGTTGCTGTTGTCCAAATGAATGCACCTTGTGCTTTAGCTTTAGGCACCATCCAGAGGTCCTGCTTGGCTACTACTGAATGTGTCCCGTCCTCCAGCCTTAAGTACCATCCATCGTTCCTTCTTGGAACACTCCGACCGGTTTCGCCATCTTGCGGCTCATCAGGGAGCTATAAACAAACAGACCAAGTCCTTAGTGCGTCACTTGCAAAAGTTAGGTTTTAAAATGGTGGGCAGAGGGGGGAAACGCCCTCCCTATGTTGTCTGCCTCTTGGTTCTGGCCCGCACCTCAGACTGTTGCTGTTGTCCAAATGAATGCACCTTGTGCTTTAGCTTTAGGCACCATCCAGAGGTCCTGCTTGGCTACTACTGAATGTGTCCCGTCCTCCAGCCTTAAGTACCATCCATCGTTCCTTCTTGGAACACTCCGACCGGTTTCGCCATCTTGCGGCTCATCAGGGAGCTATAAACAAACAGACCAAGTCCTTAGTGCGTCACTTGCAAAAGTTAGGTTTTAAAATGGTGGGCAGAGGGGGGAAACGCCCTCCCTATGTTGTCTGCCTCTTGGTTCTGGCCCGCACCTCAGACTGTTGCTGTTGTCCAAATGAATGCACCTTGTGCTTTAGCTTTAGGCACCATCCAGAGGTCCTGCTTGGCTACTACTGAATGTGTCCCGTCCTCCAGCCTTAAGTACCATCCATCGTTCCTTCTTGGAACACTCCGACCGGTTTCGCCATCTTGCGGCTCATCAGGGAGCTATAAACAAACAGACCAAGTCCTTAGTGCGTCACTTGCAAAAGTTAGGTTTTAAAATGGTGGGCAGAGGGGGGAAACGCCCTCCCTATGTTGTCTGCCTCTTGGTTCTGGCCCGCACCTCAGACTGTTGCTGTTGTCCAAATGAATGCACCTTGTGCTTTAGCTTTAGGCACCATCCAGAGGTCCTGCTTGGCTACTACTGAATGTGTCCCGTCCTCCAGCCTTAAGTACCATCCATCGTTCCTTCTTGGAACACTCCGACCGGTTTCGCCATCTTGCGGCTCATCAGGGAGCTATAAACAAACAGACCAAGTCCTTAGTGCGTCACTTGCAAAAGTTAGGTTTTAAAATGGTGGGCAGAGGGGGGAAACGCCCTCCCTATGTTGTCTGCCTCTTGGTTCTGGCCCGCACCTCAGACTGTTGCTGTTGTCCAAATGAATGCACCTTGTGCTTTAGCTTTAGGCACCATCCAGAGGTCCTGCTTGGCTACTACTGAATGTGTCCCGTCCTCCAGCCTTAAGTACCATCCATCGTTCCTTCTTGGAACACTCCGACCGGTTTCGCCATCTTGCGGCTCATCAGGGAGCTATAAACAAACAGACCAAGTCCTTAGTGCGTCACTTGCAAAAGTTAGGTTTTAAAATGGTGGGCAGAGGGGGGAAACGCCCTCCCTATGTTGTCTGCCTCTTGGTTCTGGCCCGCACCTCAGACTGTTGCTGTTGTCCAAATGAATGCACCTTGTGCTTTAGCTTTAGGCACCATCCAGAGGTCCTGCTTGGCTACTACTGAATGTGTCCCGTCCTCCAGCCTTAAGTACCATCCATCGTTCCTTCTTGGAACACTCCGACCGGTTTCGCCATCTTGCGGCTCATCAGGGAGCTATAAACAAACAGACCAAGTCCTTAGTGCGTCACTTGCAAAAGTTAGGTTTTAAAATGGTGGGCAGAGGGGGGAAACGCCCTCCCTATGTTGTCTGCCTCTTGGTTCTGGCCCGCACCTCAGACTGTTGCTGTTGTCCAAATGAATGCACCTTGTGCTTTAGCTTTAGGCACCATCCAGAGTTCCTGCTTGGCTACTGCATTAGGGTTAGGGTTAGGGTTAGGGTTAGGGTTAGGGTTAGGGTTAGGGTTAGGGTTACGCTGCATTAGGGTTAGGGTTAGGGTTAGGGTTAGGGTTAGGGTTACGCTGCATTAGGGTTAGGGTTAGGGTTAGGGTTACGCTGCATTAGGGTTAGGGTTAGGGTTACGCTGCGTTAGGGTTAGGGTTAGGGTTAGGGTTAGGGTTAGGGTTACGCTGCATTAGGGTTAGGGTTAGGGTTAGGGTTAGGGTTAGGTTTTAAAATGGTGGGCAGAGGGGGGAAACGCCCTCCCTATGTTGTCTGCCTCTTGGTTCTGGCCCGCACCTCAGACTGTTGCTGTTGTCCAAATGAATGCACCTTGTGCTTTAGTTTTAGGCACCATCCAGAGTTCCTGCTTGGCTACTACTGAATGTGTCCCGTCCTCCAGCCTTAAGTACCATCCATCGTTCCTTCTTGGAACACTCCGACCGGTTTCGCCATCTCACGGCTCATCAGGGAGCTACAAACAAACAGACCAAGTCCTTAGTGCGTCACTTGCAAAAGTTAGGTTTTAAAATGGTGGGCAGAGGGGGGAAAAACGCCCTCCCTATGTTGTCTGCCTCTTGGTTCTGGCCCGCACCTCAGACTGTTGCTGTTGTCCAAATGAATGCACCTTGTGCTTTAGTTTTAGGCACCATCCAGAGTTCCTGCTTGGCTACTACTGAATGTGTCCCGTCCTCCAGCCTTAAGTACCATCCATCGTTCCTTCTTGGAACACTCCGACCGGTTTCGCCATCTCACGGCTCATCAGGGAGCTACAAACAAACAGACCAAGTCCTTAGTGCGTCACTTGCAAAAGTTAGGTTTTAAAATGGTGGGCAGAGGGGGGAAACGCCCTCCCTATGTTGTCTGCCTCTTGGTTCTGGCCCGCACCTCAGACTGTTGCTGTTGTCCAAATGAATGCACCTTGTGCTTTAGTTTTAGGCACCATCCAGAGTTCCTGCTTGGCTACTACTGAATGTGTCCCGTCCTCCAGCCTTAAGTACCATCCATCGTTCCTTCTTGGAACACTCCGACCGGTTTCGCCATCTCACGGCTCATCAGGGAGCTACAAACAAACAGACCAAGTCCTTAGTGCGTCACTTGCAAAAGTTAGGTTTTAAAATGGTGGGCAGAGGGGGGAAACGCCCTCCCTATGTTGTCTGCCTCTTGGTTCTGGCCCGCACCTCAGACTGTTGCTGTTGTCCAAATGAATGCACCTTGTGCTTTAGCTTTAGGCACCATCCAGAGGTCCTGCTTGGCTACTACTGAATGTGTCCCGTCCTCCAGCCTTAAGTACCATCCATCGTTCCTTCTTGGAACACTCCGACCGGTTTCGCCATCTTGCGGCTCATCAGGGAGCTATAAACAAACAGACCAAGTCCTTAGTGCGTCACTTGCAAAAGTTAGGTTTTAAAATGGTGGGCAGAGGGGGGAAACGCCCTCCCTATGTTGTCTGCCTCTTGGTTCTGGCCCGCACCTCAGACTGTTGCTGTTGTCCAAATGAATGCACCTTGTGCTTTAGCTTTAGGCACCATCCAGAGGTCCTGCTTGGCTACTACTGAATGTGTCCCGTCCTCCAGCCTTAAGTACCATCCATCGTTCCTTCTTGGAACACTCCGACCGGTTTCGCCATCTTGCGGCTCATCAGGGAGCTATAAACAAACAGACCAAGTCCTTAGTGCGTCACTTGCAAAAGTTAGGTTTTAAAATGGTGGGCAGAGGGGGGAAACGCCCTCCCTATGTTGTCTGCCTCTTGGTTCTGGCCCGCACCTCAGACTGTTGCTGTTGTCCAAATGAATGCACCTTGTGCTTTAGCTTTAGGCACCATCCAGAGGTCCTGCTTGGCTACTACTGAATGTGTCCCGTCCTCCAGCCTTAAGTACCATCCATCGTTCCTTCTTGGAACACTCCGACCGGTTTCGCCATCTTGCGGCTCATCAGGGAGCTATAAACAAACAGACCAAGTCCTTAGTGCGTCACTTGCAAAAGTTAGGTTTTAAAATGGTGGGCAGAGGGGGGAAACGCCCTCCCTATGTTGTCTGCCTCTTGGTTCTGGCCCGCACCTCAGACTGTTGCTGTTGTCCAAATGAATGCACCTTGTGCTTTAGCTTTAGGCACCATCCAGAGGTCCTGCTTGGCTACTACTGAATGTGTCCCGTCCTCCAGCCTTAAGTACCATCCATCGTTCCTTCTTGGAACACTCCGACCGGTTTCGCCATCTTGCGGCTCATCAGGGAGCTATAAACAAACAGACCAAGTCCTTAGTGCGTCACTTGCAAAAGTTAGGTTTTAAAATGGTGGGCAGAGGGGGGAAACGCCCTCCCTATGTTGTCTGCCTCTTGGTTCTGGCCCGCACCTCAGACTGTTGCTGTTGTCCAAATGAATGCACCTTGTGCTTTAGCTTTAGGCACCATCCAGAGGTCCTGCTTGGCTACTACTGAATGTGTCCCGTCCTCCAGCCTTAAGTACCATCCATCGTTCCTTCTTGGAACACTCCGACCGGTTTCGCCATCTTGCGGCTCATCAGGGAGCTATAAACAAACAGACCAAGTCCTTAGTGCGTCACTTGCAAAAGTTAGGTTTTAAAATGGTGGGCAGAGGGGGGAAACGCCCTCCCTATGTTGTCTGCCTCTTGGTTCTGGCCCGCACCTCAGACTGTTGCTGTTGTCCAAATGAATGCACCTTGTGCTTTAGCTTTAGGCACCATCCAGAGGTCCTGCTTGGCTACTACTGAATGTGTCCCGTCCTCCAGCCTTAAGTACCATCCATCGTTCCTTCTTGGAACACTCCGACCGGTTTCGCCATCTTGCGGCTCATCAGGGAGCTATAAACAAACAGACCAAGTCCTTAGTGCGTCACTTGCAAAAGTTAGGTTTTAAAATGGTGGGCAGAGGGGGGAAACGCCCTCCCTATGTTGTCTGCCTCTTGGTTCTGGCCCGCACCTCAGACTGTTGCTGTTGTCCAAATGAATGCACCTTGTGCTTTAGCTTTAGGCACCATCCAGAGGTCCTGCTTGGCTACTACTGAATGTGTCCCGTCCTCCAGCCTTAAGTACCATCCATCGTTCCTTCTTGGAACACTCCGACCGGTTTCGCCATCTTGCGGCTCATCAGGGAGCTATAAACAAACAGACCAAGTCCTTAGTGCGTCACTTGCAAAAGTTAGGTTTTAAAATGGTGGGCAGAGGGGGGAAACGCCCTCCCTATGTTGTCTGCCTCTTGGTTCTGGCCCGCACCTCAGACTGTTGCTGTTGTCCAAATGAATGCACCTTGTGCTTTAGCTTTAGGCACCATCCAGAGGTCCTGCTTGGCTACTACTGAATGTGTCCCGTCCTCCAGCCTTAAGTACCATCCATCGTTCCTTCTTGGAACACTCCGACCGGTTTCGCCATCTTGCGGCTCATCAGGGAGCTATAAACAAACAGACCAAGTCCTTAGTGCGTCACTTGCAAAAGTTAGGTTTTAAAATGGTGGGCAGAGGGGGGAAACGCCCTCCCTATGTTGTCTGCCTCTTGGTTCTGGCCCGCACCTCAGACTGTTGCTGTTGTCCAAATGAATGCACCTTGTGCTTTAGCTTTAGGCACCATCCAGAGGTCCTGCTTGGCTACTACTGAATGTGTCCCGTCCTCCAGCCTTAAGTACCATCCATCGTTCCTTCTTGGAACACTCCGACCGGTTTCGCCATCTTGCGGCTCATCAGGGAGCTATAAACAAACAGACCAAGTCCTTAGTGCGTCACTTGCAAAAGTTAGGTTTTAAAATGGTGGGCAGAGGGGGGAAACGCCCTCCCTATGTTGTCTGCCTCTTGGTTCTGGCCCGCACCTCAGACTGTTGCTGTTGTCCAAATGAATGCACCTTGTGCTTTAGCTTTAGGCACCATCCAGAGGTCCTGCTTGGCTACTACTGAATGTGTCCCGTCCTCCAGCCTTAAGTACCATCCATCGTTCCTTCTTGGAACACTCCGACCGGTTTCGCCATCTTGCGGCTCATCAGGGAGCTATAAACAAACAGACCAAGTCCTTAGTGCGTCACTTGCAAAAGTTAGGTTTTAAAATGGTGGGCAGAGGGGGGAAACGCCCTCCCTATGTTGTCTGCCTCTTGGTTCTGGCCCGCACCTCAGACTGTTGCTGTTGTCCAAATGAATGCACCTTGTGCTTTAGCTTTAGGCACCATCCAGAGGTCCTGCTTGGCTACTACTGAATGTGTCCCGTCCTCCAGCCTTAAGTACCATCCATCGTTCCTTCTTGGAACACTCCGACCGGTTTCGCCATCTTGCGGCTCATCAGGGAGCTATAAACAAACAGACCAAGTCCTTAGTGCGTCACTTGCAAAAGTTAGGTTTTAAAATGGTGGGCAGAGGGGGGAAACGCCCTCCCTATGTTGTCTGCCTCTTGGTTCTGGCCCGCACCTCAGACTGTTGCTGTTGTCCAAATGAATGCACCTTGTGCTTTAGCTTTAGGCACCATCCAGAGGTCCTGCTTGGCTACTACTGAATGTGTCCCGTCCTCCAGCCTTAAGTACCATCCATCGTTCCTTCTTGGAACACTCCGACCGGTTTCGCCATCTTGCGGCTCATCAGGGAGCTATAAACAAACAGACCAAGTCCTTAGTGCGTCACTTGCAAAAGTTAGGTTTTAAAATGGTGGGCAGAGGGGGGAAACGCCCTCCCTATGTTGTCTGCCTCTTGGTTCTGGCCCGCACCTCAGACTGTTGCTGTTGTCCAAATGAATGCACCTTGTGCTTTAGCTTTAGGCACCATCCAGAGGTCCTGCTTGGCTACTACTGAATGTGTCCCGTCCTCCAGCCTTAAGTACCATCCATCGTTCCTTCTTGGAACACTCCGACCGGTTTCGCCATCTTGCGGCTCATCAGGGAGCTATAAACAAACAGACCAAGTCCTTAGTGCGTCACTTGCAAAAGTTAGGTTTTAAAATGGTGGGCAGAGGGGGGAAACGCCCTCCCTATGTTGTCTGCCTCTTGGTTCTGGCCCGCACCTCAGACTGTTGCTGTTGTCCAAATGAATGCACCTTGTGCTTTAGCTTTAGGCACCATCCAGAGGTCCTGCTTGGCTACTACTGAATGTGTCCCGTCCTCCAGCCTTAAGTACCATCCATCGTTCCTTCTTGGAACACTCCGACCGGTTTCGCCATCTTGCGGCTCATCAGGGAGCTATAAACAAACAGACCAAGTCCTTAGTGCGTCACTTGCAAAAGTTAGGTTTTAAAATGGTGGGCAGAGGGGGGAAACGCCCTCCCTATGTTGTCTGCCTCTTGGTTCTGGCCCGCACCTCAGACTGTTGCTGTTGTCCAAATGAATGCACCTTGTGCTTTAGCTTTAGGCACCATCCAGAGGTCCTGCTTGGCTACTACTGAATGTGTCCCGTCCTCCAGCCTTAAGTACCATCCATCGTTCCTTCTTGGAACACTCCGACCGGTTTCGCCATCTTGCGGCTCATCAGGGAGCTATAAACAAACAGACCAAGTCCTTAGTGCGTCACTTGCAAAAGTTAGGTTTTAAAATGGTGGGCAGAGGGGGGAAACGCCCTCCCTATGTTGTCTGCCTCTT
This sequence comes from Heptranchias perlo, assembly GCF_035084215.1. Taxonomy (NCBI): domain Eukaryota; kingdom Metazoa; phylum Chordata; class Chondrichthyes; order Hexanchiformes; family Hexanchidae; genus Heptranchias; species Heptranchias perlo. Next base: position 72,082 of record NW_027139836.1, read on the forward strand.
GGTTCTGGCCCGCACCTCAGACTGTTGCTGTTGTCCAAATGAATGCACCTTGTGCTTTAGCTTTAGGCACCATCCAGAGGTCCTGCTTGGCTACTACTGAATGTGTCCCGTCCTCCAGCCTTAAGTACCATCCATCGTTCCTTCTTGGAACACTCCGACCGGTTTCGCCATCTTGCGGCTCATCAGGGAGCTATAAACAAACAGACCAAGTCCTTAGTGCGTCACTTGCAAAAGTTAGGTTTTAAAATGGTGGGCAGAGGGGGGAAACGCCCTCCCTATGTTGTCTGCCTCTTGGTTCTGGCCCGCACCTCAGACTGTTGCTGTTGTCCAAATGAATGCACCTTGTGCTTTAGCTTTAGGCACCATCCAGAGGTCCTGCTTGGCTACTACTGAATGTGTCCCGTCCTCCAGCCTTAAGTACCATCCATCGTTCCTTCTTGGAACACTCCGACCGGTTTCGCCATCTTGCGGCTCATCAGGGAGCTATAAACAAACAGACCAAGTCCTTAGTGCGTCACTTGCAAAAGTTAGGTTTTAAAATGGTGGGCAGAGGGGGGAAACGCCCTCCCTATGTTGTCTGCCTCTTGGTTCTGGCCCGCACCTCAGACTGTTGCTGTTGTCCAAATGAATGCACCTTGTGCTTTAGCTTTAGGCACCATCCAGAGGTCCTGCTTGGCTACTACTGAATGTGTCCCGTCCTCCAGCCTTAAGTACCATCCATCGTTCCTTCTTGGAACACTCCGACCGGTTTCGCCATCTTGCGGCTCATCAGGGAGCTATAAACAAACAGACCAAGTCCTTAGTGCGTCACTTGCAAAAGTTAGGTTTTAAAATGGTGGGCAGAGGGGGGAAACGCCCTCCCTATGTTGTCTGCCTCTTGGTTCTGGCCCGCACCTCAGACTGTTGCTGTTGTCCAAATGAATGCACCTTGTGCTTTAGCTTTAGGCACCATCCAGAGGTCCTGCTTGGCTACTACTGAATGTGTCCCGTCCTCCAGCCTTAAGTACCATCCATCGTTCCTTCTTGGAACACTCCGACCGGTTTCGCCATCTTGCGGCTCATCAGGGAGCTATAAACAAACAGACCAAGTCCTTAGTGCGTCACTTGCAAAAGTTAGGTTTTAAAATGGTGGGCAGAGGGGGGAAACGCCCTCCCTATGTTGTCTGCCTCTTGGTTCTGGCCCGCACCTCAGACTGTTGCTGTTGTCCAAATGAATGCACCTTGTGCTTTAGCTTTAGGCACCATCCAGAGGTCCTGCTTGGCTACTACTGAATGTGTCCCGTCCTCCAGCCTTAAGTACCATCCATCGTTCCTTCTTGGAACACTCCGACCGGTTTCGCCATCTTGCGGCTCATCAGGGAGCTATAAACAAACAGACCAAGTCCTTAGTGCGTCACTTGCAAAAGTTAGGTTTTAAAATGGTGGGCAGAGGGGGGAAACGCCCTCCCTATGTTGTCTGCCTCTTGGTTCTGGCCCGCACCTCAGACTGTTGCTGTTGTCCAAATGAATGCACCTTGTGCTTTAGCTTTAGGCACCATCCAGAGGTCCTGCTTGGCTACTACTGAATGTGTCCCGTCCTCCAGCCTTAAGTACCATCCATCGTTCCTTCTTGGAACACTCCGACCGGTTTCGCCATCTTGCGGCTCATCAGGGAGCTATAAACAAACAGACCAAGTCCTTAGTGCGTCACTTGCAAAAGTTAGGTTTTAAAATGGTGGGCAGAGGGGGGAAACGCCCTCCCTATGTTGTCTGCCTCTTGGTTCTGGCCCGCACCTCAGACTGTTGCTGTTGTCCAAATGAATGCACCTTGTGCTTTAGCTTTAGGCACCATCCAGAGTTCCTGCTTGGCTACTGCATTAGGGTTAGGGTTAGGGTTAGGGTTAGGGTTAGGGTTAGGGTTAGGGTTAGGGTTACGCTGCATTAGGGTTAGGGTTAGGGTTAGGGTTAGGGTTAGGGTTACGCTGCATTAGGGTTAGGGTTAGGGTTAGGGTTACGCTGCATTAGGGTTAGGGTTAGGGTTACGCTGCGTTAGGGTTAGGGTTAGGGTTAGGGTTAGGGTTAGGGTTACGCTGCATTAGGGTTAGGGTTAGGGTTAGGGTTAGGGTTAGGGTTAGGGTTAGGGTTAGGGTTAGGGTTAGGGTTAGGGTTAGGGTTAGGGTTAGGGTTAGGGTTAGTGCATTAGGGTTTATAGCTCCCTGATGAGCCGCAAGATGGCGAAACCGGTCGGAGTGTTCCAAGAAGGAACGATGGATGGTACTTAAGGCTGGAGGACGGGACACATTCAGTAGTAGCCAAGCAGGACCTCTGGATGGTGCCTAAAGCTAAAGCACAAGGTGCATTCATTTGGACAACAGCAACAGTCTGAGGTGCGGGCCAGAACCAAGAGGCAGACAACATAGGGAGGGCGTTTCCCCCCTCTGCCCACCATTTTAAAACCTAACTTTTGCAAGTGACGCACTAAGGACTTGGTCTGTTTGTTTATAGCTCCCTGATGAGCCGCAAGATGGCGAAACCGGTCGGAGTGTTCCAAGAAGGAACGATGGATGGTACTTAAGGCTGGAGGACGGGACACATTCAGTAGTAGCCAAGCAGGACCTCTGGATGGTGCCTAAAGCTAAAGCACAAGGTGCATTCATTTGGACAACAGCAACAGTCTGAGGTGCGGGCCAGAACCAAGAGGCAGACAACATAGGGAGGGCGTTTCCCCCCTCTGCCCACCATTTTAAAACCTAACTTTTGCAAGTGACGCACTAAGGACTTGGTCTGTTTGTTTATAGCTCCCTGATGAGCCGCAAGATGGCGAAACCGGTCGGAGTGTTCCAAGAAGGAACGATGGATGGTACTTAAGGCTGGAGGACGGGACACATTCAGTAGTAGCCAAGCAGGACCTCTGGATGGTGCCTAAAGCTAAAGCACAAGGTGCATTCATTTGGACAACAGCAACAGTCTGAGGTGCGGGCCAGAACCAAGAGGCAGACAACATAGGGAGGGCGTTTCCCCCCTCTGCCCACCATTTTAAAACCTAACTTTTGCAAGTGACGCACTAAGGACTTGGTCTGTTTGTTTATAGCTCCCTGATGAGCCGCAAGATGGCGAAACCGGTCGGAGTGTTCCAAGAAGGAACGATGGATGGTACTTAAGGCTGGAGGACGGGACACATTCAGTAGTAGCCAAGCAGGACCTCTGGATGGTGCCTAAAGCTAAAGCACAAGGTGCATTCATTTGGACAACAGCAACAGTCTGAGGTGCGGGCCAGAACCAAGAGGCAGACAACATAGGGAGGGCGTTTCCCCCCTCTGCCCACCATTTTAAAACCTAACTTTTGCAAGTGACGCACTAAGGACTTGGTCTGTTTGTTTATAGCTCCCTGATGAGCCGCAAGATGGCGAAACCGGTCGGAGTGTTCCAAGAAGGAACGATGGATGGTACTTAAGGCTGGAGGACGGGACACATTCAGTAGTAGCCAAGCAGGACCTCTGGATGGTGCCTAAAGCTAAAGCACAAGGTGCATTCATTTGGACAACAGCAACAGTCTGAGGTGCGGGCCAGAACCAAGAGGCAGACAACATAGGGAGGGCGTTTCCCCCCTCTGCCCACCATTTTAAAACCTAACTTTTGCAAGTGACGCACTAAGGACTTGGTCTGTTTGTTTGTAGCTCCCTGATGAGCCGTGAGATGGCGAAACCGGTCGGAGTGTTCCAAGAAGGAACGATGGATGGTACTTAAGGCTGGAGGACGGGACACATTCAGTAGTAGCCAAGCAGGAACTCTGGATGGTGCCTAAAACTAAAGCACAAGGTGCATTCATTTGGACAACAGCAACAGTCTGAGGTGCGGGCCAGAACCAAGAGGCAGACAACATAGGGAGGGCGTTTCCCCCCTCTGCCCACCATTTTAAAACCTAACTTTTGCAAGTGACGCACTAAGGACTTGGTCTGTTTGTTTATAGCTCCCTGATGAGCCGCAAGATGGCGAAACCGGTCGGAGTGTTCCAAGAAGGAACGATGGATGGTACTTAAGGCTGGAGGACGGGACACATTCAGTAGTAGCCAAGCAGGACCTCTGGATGGTGCCTAAAGCTAAAGCACAAGGTGCATTCATTTGGACAACAGCAACAGTCTGAGGTGCGGGCCAGAACCAAGAGGCAGACAACATAGGGAGGGCGTTTCCCCCCTCTGCCCACCATTTTAAAACCTAACTTTTGCAAGTGACGCACTAAGGACTTGGTCTGTTTGTTTATAGCTCCCTGATGAGCCGCAAGATGGCGAAACCGGTCGGAGTGTTCCAAGAAGGAACGATGGATGGTACTTAAGGCTGGAGGACGGGACACATTCAGTAGTAGCCAAGCAGGACCTCTGGATGGTGCCTAAAGCTAAAGCACAAGGTGCATTCATTTGGACAACAGCAACAGTCTGAGGTGCGGGCCAGAACCAAGAGGCAGACAACATAGGGAGGGCGTTTCCCCCCTCTGCCCACCATTTTAAAACCTAACTTTTGCAAGTGACGCACTAAGGACTTGGTCTGTTTGTTTATAGCTCCCTGATGAGCCGCAAGATGGCGAAACCGGTCGGAGTGTTCCAAGAAGGAACGATGGATGGTACTTAAGGCTGGAGGACGGGACACATTCAGTAGTAGCCAAGCAGGACCTCTGGATGGTGCCTAAAGCTAAAGCACAAGGTGCATTCATTTGGACAACAGCAACAGTCTGAGGTGCGGGCCAGAACCAAGAGGCAGACAACATAGGGAGGGCGTTTCCCCCCTCTGCCCACCATTTTAAAACCTAACTTTTGCAAGTGACGCACTAAGGACTTGGTCTGTTTGTTTATAGCTCCCTGATGAGCCGCAAGATGGCGAAACCGGTCGGAGTGTTCCAAGAAGGAACGATGGATGGTACTTAAGGCTGGAGGACGGGACACATTCAGTAGTAGCCAAGCAGGACCTCTGGATGGTGCCTAAAGCTAAAGCACAAGGTGCATTCATTTGGACAACAGCAACAGTCTGAGGTGCGGGCCAGAACCAAGAGGCAGACAACATAGGGAGGGCGTTTCCCCCCTCTGCCCACCATTTTAAAACCTAACTTTTGCAAGTGACGCACTAAGGACTTGGTCTGTTTGTTTATAGCTCCCTGATGAGCCGCAAGATGGCGAAACCGGTCGGAGTGTTCCAAGAAGGAACGATGGATGGTACTTAAGGCTGGAGGACGGGACACATTCAGTAGTAGCCAAGCAGGACCTCTGGATGGTGCCTAAAGCTAAAGCACAAGGTGCATTCATTTGGACAACAGCAACAGTCTGAGGTGCGGGCCAGAACCAAGAGGCAGACAACATAGGGAGGGCGTTTCCCCCCTCTGCCCACCATTTTAAAACCTAACTTTTGCAAGTGACGCACTAAGGACTTGGTCTGTTTGTTTATAGCTCCCTGATGAGCCGCAAGATGGCGAAACCGGTCGGAGTGTTCCAAGAAGGAACGATGGATGGTACTTAAGGCTGGAGGACGGGACACATTCAGTAGTAGCCAAGCAGGACCTCTGGATGGTGCCTAAAGCTAAAGCACAAGGTGCATTCATTTGGACAACAGCAACAGTCTGAGGTGCGGGCCAGAACCAAGAGGCAGACAACATAGGGAGGGCGTTTCCCCCCTCTGCCCACCATTTTAAAACCTAACTTTTGCAAGTGACGCACTAAGGACTTGGTCTGTTTGTTTATAGCTCCCTGATGAGCCGCAAGATGGCGAAACCGGTCGGAGTGTTCCAAGAAGGAACGATGGATGGTACTTAAGGCTGGAGGACGGGACACATTCAGTAGTAGCCAAGCAGGACCTCTGGATGGTGCCTAAAGCTAAAGCACAAGGTGCATTCATTTGGACAACAGCAACAGTCTGAGGTGCGGGCCAGAACCAAGAGGCAGACAACATAGGGAGGGCGTTTCCCCCCTCTGCCCACCATTTTAAAACCTAACTTTTGCAAGTGACGCACTAAGGACTTGGTCTGTTTGTTTATAGCTCCCTGATGAGCCGCAAGATGGCGAAACCGGTCGGAGTGTTCCAAGAAGGAACGATGGATGGTACTTAAGGCTGGAGGACGGGACACATTCAGTAGTAGCCAAGCAGGACCTCTGGATGGTGCCTAAAGCTAAAGCACAAGGTGCATTCATTTGGACAACAGCAACAGTCTGAGGTGCGGGCCAGAACCAAGAGGCAGACAACATAGGGAGGGCGTTTCCCCCCTCTGCCCACCATTTTAAAACCTAACTTTTGCAAGTGACGCACTAAGGACTTGGTCTGTTTGTTTATAGCTCCCTGATGAGCCGCAAGATGGCGAAACCGGTCGGAGTGTTCCAAGAAGGAACGATGGATGGTACTTAAGGCTGGAGGACGGGACACATTCAGTAGTAGCCAAGCAGGACCTCTGGATGGTGCCTAAAGCTAAAGCACAAGGTGCATTCATTTGGACAACAGCAACAGTCTGAGGTGCGGGCCAGAACCAAGAGGCAGACAACATAGGGAGGGCGTTTCCCCCCTCTGCCCACCATTTTAAAACCTAACTTTTGCAAGTGACGCACTAAGGACTTGGTCTGTTTGTTTATAGCTCCCTGATGAGCCGCAAGATGGCGAAACCGGTCGGAGTGTTCCAAGAAGGAACGATGGATGGTACTTAAGGCTGGAGGACGGGACACATTCAGTAGTAGCCAAGCAGGACCTCTGGATGGTGCCTAAAGCTAAAGCACAAGGTGCATTCATTTGGACAACAGCAACAGTCTGAGGTGCGGGCCAGAACCAAGAGGCAGACAACATAGGGAGGGCGTTTCCCCCCTCTGCCCACCATTTTAAAACCTAACTTTTGCAAGTGACGCACTAAGGACTTGGTCTGTTTGTTTATAGCTCCCTGATGAGCCGCAAGATGGCGAAACCGGTCGGAGTGTTCCAAGAAGGAACGATGGATGGTACTTAAGGCTGGAGGACGGGACACATTCAGTAGTAGCCAAGCAGGACCTCTGGATGGTGCCTAAAGCTAAAGCACAAGGTGCATTCATTTGGACAACAGCAACAGTCTGAGGTGCGGGCCAGAACCAAGAGGCAGACAACATAGGGAGGGCGTTTCCCCCCTCTGCCCACCATTTTAAAACCTAACTTTTGCAAGTGACGCACTAAGGACTTGGTCTGTTTGTTTATAGCTCCCTGATGAGCCGCAAGATGGCGAAACCGGTCGGAGTGTTCCAAGAAGGAACGATGGATGGTACTTAAGGCTGGAGGACGGGACACATTCAGTAGTAGCCAAGCAGGACCTCTGGATGGTGCCTAAAGCTAAAGCACAAGGTGCATTCATTTGGACAACAGCAACAGTCTGAGGTGCGGGCCAGAACCAAGAGGCAGACAACATAGGGAGGGCGTTTCCCCCCTCTGCCCACCATTTTAAAACCTAACTTTTGCAAGTGACGCACTAAGGACTTGGTCTGTTTGTTTATAGCTCCCTGATGAGCCGCAAGATGGCGAAACCGGTCGGAGTGTTCCAAGAAGGAACGATGGATGGTACTTAAGGCTGGAGGACGGGACACATTCAGTAGTAGCCAAGCAGGACCTCTGGATGGTGCCTAAAGCTAAAGCACAAGGTGCATTCATTTGGACAACAGCAACAGTCTGAGGTGCGGGCCAGAACCAAGAGGCAGACAACATAGGGAGGGCGTTTCCCCCCTCTGCCCACCATTTTAAAACCTAACTTTTGCAAGTGACGCACTAAGGACTTGGTCTGTTTGTTTATAGCTCCCTGATGAGCCGCAAGATGGCGAAACCGGTCGGAGTGTTCCAAGAAGGAACGATGGATGGTACTTAAGGCTGGAGGACGGGACACATTCAGTAGTAGCCAAGCAGGACCTCTGGATGGTGCCTAAAGCTAAAGCACAAGGTGCATTCATTTGGACAACAGCAACAGTCTGAGGTGCGGGCCAGAACCAAGAGGCAGACAACATAGGGAGGGCGTTTCCCCCCTCTGCCCACCATTTTAAAACCTAACTTTTGCAAGTGACGCACTAAGGACTTGGTCTGTTTGTTTATAGCTCCCTGATGAGCCGCAAGATGGCGAAACCGGTCGGAGTGTTCCAAGAAGGAACGATGGATGGTACTTAAGGCTGGAGGACGGGACACATTCAGTAGTAGCCAAGCAGGACCTCTGGATGGTGCCTAAAGCTAAAGCACAAGGTGCATTCATTTGGACAACAGCAACAGTCTGAGGTGCGGGCCAGAACCAAGAGGCAGACAACATAGGGAGGGCGTTTCCCCCCTCTGCCCACCATTTTAAAACCTAACTTTTGCAAGTGACGCACTAAGGACTTGGTCTGTTTGTTTATAGCTCCCTGATGAGCCGCAAGATGGCGAAACCGGTCGGAGTGTTCCAAGAAGGAACGATGGATGGTACTTAAGGCTGGAGGACGGGACACATTCAGTAGTAGCCAAGCAGGACCTCTGGATGGTGCCTAAAGCTAAAGCACAAGGTGCATTCATTTGGACAACAGCAACAGTCTGAGGTGCGGGCCAGAACCAAGAGGCAGACAACATAGGGAGGGCGTTTCCCCCCTCTGCCCACCATTTTAAAACCTAACTTTTGCAAGTGACGCACTAAGGACTTGGTCTGTTTGTTTATAGCTCCCTGATGAGCCGCAAGATGGCGAAACCGGTCGGAGTGTTCCAAGAAGGAACGATGGATGGTACTTAAGGCTGGAGGACGGGACACATTCAGTAGTAGCCAAGCAGGACCTCTGGATGGTGCCTAAAGCTAAAGCACAAGGTGCATTCATTTGGACAACAGCAACAGTCTGAGGTGCGGGCCAGAACCAAGAGGCAGACAACATAGGGAGGGCGTTTCCCCCCTCTGCCCACCATTTTAAAACCTAACTTTTGCAAGTGACGCACTAAGGACTTGGTCTGTTTGTTTATAGCTCCCTGATGAGCCGCAAGATGGCGAAACCGGTCGGAGTGTTCCAAGAAGGAACGATGGATGGTACTTAAGGCTGGAGGACGGGACACATTCAGTAGTAGCCAAGCAGGACCTCTGGATGGTGCCTAAAGCTAAAGCACAAGGTGCATTCATTTGGACAACAGCAACAGTCTGAGGTGCGGGCCAGAACCAAGAGGCAGACAACATAGGGAGGGCGTTTCCCCCCTCTGCCCACCATTTTAAAACCTAACTTTTGCAAGTGACGCACTAAGGACTTGGTCTGTTTGTTTATAGCTCCCTGATGAGCCGCAAGATGGCGAAACCGGTCGGAGTGTTCCAAGAAGGAACGATGGATGGTACTTAAGGCTGGAGGACGGGACACATTCAGTAGTAGCCAAGCAGGACCTCTGGATGGTGCCTAAAGCTAAAGCACAAGGTGCATTCATTTGGACAACAGCAACAGTCTGAGGTGCGGGCCAGAACCAAGAGGCAGACAACATAGGGAGGGCGTTTCCCCCCTCTGCCCACCATTTTAAAACCTAACTTTTGCAAGTGACGCACTAAGGACTTGGTCTGTTTGTTTATAGCTCCCTGATGAGCCGCAAGATGGCGAAACCGGTCGGAGTGTTCCAAGAAGGAACGATGGATGGTACTTAAGGCTGGAGGACGGGACACATTCAGTAGTAGCCAAGCAGGACCTCTGGATGGTGCCTAAAGCTAAAGCACAAGGTGCATTCATTTGGACAACAGCAACAGTCTGAGGTGCGGGCCAGAACCAAGAGGCAGACAACATAGGGAGGGCGTTTCCCCCCTCTGCCCACCATTTTAAAACCTAACTTTTGCAAGTGACGCACTAAGGACTTGGTCTGTTTGTTTATAGCTCCCTGATGAGCCGCAAGATGGCGAAACCGGTCGGAGTGTTCCAAGAAGGAACGATGGATGGTACTTAAGGCTGGAGGACGGGACACATTCAGTAGTAGCCAAGCAGGACCTCTGGATGGTGCCTAAAGCTAAAGCACAAGGTGCATTCATTTGGACAACAGCAACAGTCTGAGGTGCGGGCCAGAACCAAGAGGCAGACAACATAGGTGGAAGGAACGGGGGGCGGGGGGGGGGATGAAGGCGTTTTCCCCCCCTCTGCCCACCATTTTAAAACCTAACTTTGCAAGTGACGCCTAAGGACTTGGTCTGTTTGGTTTATAGCTCCCTGATGAGCCACGCAAGTTGGCGAAACCGGTCGGAGTGTTCCAAGAAGGAACGATGATGGTACTTAAGCTGGAGACGGACTGGATGGTGCCTAAAGCTAAAGCACAAGGTGCATTCATTTGGACAACAGCAACAGTCTGAGGTGCGGGCCAGAACCAAGAGGCAGACAACATAGGGAGGGCGTTTCCCCCCTCTGCCCACCATTTTAAAACCTAACTTTTGCAAGTGACGCACTAAGGACTTGGTCTGTTTGTTTATAGCTCCCTGATGAGCCGCAAGATGGCGAAACCGGTCGGAGTGTTCCAAGAAGGAACGATGGATGGTACTTAAGGCTGGAGGACGGGACACATTCAGTAGTAGCCAAGCAGGACCTCTGGATGGTGCCTAAAGCTAAAGCACAAGGTGCATTCATTTGGACAACAGCAACAGTCTGAGGTGCGGGCCAGAACCAAGAGGCAGACAACATAGGGAGGGCGTTTCCCCCCTCTGCCCACCATTTTAAAACCTAACTTTTGCAAGTGACGCACTAAGGACTTGGTCTGTTTGTTTATAGCTCCCTGATGAGCCGCAAGATGGCGAAACCGGTCGGAGTGTTCCAAGAAGGAACGATGGATGGTACTTAAGGCTGGAGGACGGGACACATTCAGTAGTAGCCAAGCAGGACCTCTGGATGGTGCCTAAAGCTAAAGCACAAGGTGCATTCATTTGGACAACAGCAACAGTCTGAGGTGCGGGCCAGAACCAAGAGGCAGACAACATAGGGAGGGCGTTTCCCCCCTCTGCCCACCATTTTAAAACCTAACTTTTGCAAGTGACGCACTAAGGACTTGGTCTGTTTGTTTATAGCTCCCTGATGAGCCGCAAGATGGCGAAACCGGTCGGAGTGTTCCAAGAAGGAACGATGGATGGTACTTAAGGCTGGAGGACGGGACACATTCAGTAGTAGCCAAGCAGGACCTCTGGATGGTGCCTAAAGCTAAAGCACAAGGTGCATTCATTTGGACAACAGCAACAGTCTGAGGTGCGGGCCAGAACCAAGAGGCAGACAACATAGGGAGGGCGTTTCCCCCCTCTGCCCACCATTTTAAAACCTAACTTTTGCAAGTGACGCACTAAGGACTTGGTCTGTTTGTTTATAGCTCCCTGATGAGCCGCAAGATGGCGAAACCGGTCGGAGTGTTCCAAGAAGGAACGATGGATGGTACTTAAGGCTGGAGGACGGGACACATTCAGTAGTAGCCAAGCAGGACCTCTGGATGGTGCCTAAAGCTAAAGCACAAGGTGCATTCATTTGGACAACAGCAACAGTCTGAGGTGCGGGCCAGAACCAAGAGGCAGACAACATAGGGAGGGCGTTTCCCCCCTCTGCCCACCATTTTAAAACCTAACTTTTGCAAGTGACGCACTAAGGACTTGGTCTGTTTGTTTATAGCTCCCTGATGAGCCGCAAGATGGCGAAACCGGTCGGAGTGTTCCAAGAAGGAACGATGGATGGTACTTAAGGCTGGAGGACGGGACACATTCAGTAGTAGCCAAGCAGGACCTCTGGATGGTGCCTAAAGCTAAAGCACAAGGTGCATTCATTTGGACAACAGCAACAGTCTGAGGTGCGGGCCAGAACCAAGAGGCAGACAACATAGGGAGGGCGTTTCCCCCCTCTGCCCACCATTTTAAAACCTAACCCTAACCCTAACCCTAACCCTAACCCTAATGCACTAACCCTAACCCTAACCCTAACCCTAACCCTAACCCTAACCCTAACCCTAACCCTAACCCTAACCCCTCTGCCCACCATTTTAAAACCTAACCCTAATGCAGCGGGCCCTAACCCTAACCCTAACCCTAACCCTAACCCTAACCCTAACCCTAACCCTAATGCAGCGTAACCCTAACCCTAACCCTAACCCTAACCCTAATGCAGCGTAACCCTAACCCTAACCCTAACCCTAATGCAGCGTAACCCTAACCCTAACCCTAACCCTAACCCTAACCCTAACCCTAATGCAGCGTAACCCTAACCCTAACCCTAACCCTAACCCTAACCCTAACGCAGCGTAACCCTAACCCTAACCCTAATGCAGCGTAACCCTAACCCTAACCCTAACCCTAATGCAGCGTAACCCTAACCCTAACCCTAACCCTAATGCAGCGTAACCCTAACCCTAACCCTAACCCTAACCCTAACCCTAATGCAGTAGCCAAGCAGGAACTCTGGATGGTGCCTAAAGCTAAAGCACAAGGTGCATTCATTTGGACAACAGCAACAGTCTGAGGTGCGGGCCAGAACCAAGAGGCAGACAACATAGGGAGGGCGTTTCCCCCCTCTGCCCACCATTTTAAAACCTAACTTTTGCAAGTGACGCACTAAGGACTGGGTCTGTTTGTTTGTAGCTCCCTGATGAGCCGCAAGATGGCGAAACCGGTCGGAGTGTTCCAAGAAGGAACGATGGATGGTACTTAAGGCTGGAGGACGGGACACATTCAGTAGTAGCCAAGCAGGAACTCTGGATGGTGCCTAAAGCTAAAGCACAAGGTGCATTCATTTGGACAACAGCAACAGTCTGAGGTGCGGGCCAGAACCAAGAGGCAGACAACATAGGGAGGGCGTTTCCCCCCTCTGCCCACCATTTTAAAACCTAACTTTTGCAAGTGACGCACTAAGGACTGGGTCTGTTTGTTTGTAGCTCCCTGATGAGCCGCAAGATGGCGAAACCGGTCGGAGTGTTCCAAGAAGGAACGATGGATGGTACTTAAGGCTGGAGGACGGGACACATTCAGTAGTAGCCAAGCAGGAACTCTGGATGGTGCCTAAAGCTAAAGCACAAGGTGCATTCATTTGGACAACAGCAACAGTCTGAGGTGCGGGCCAGAACCAAGAGGCAGACAACATAGGGAGGGCGTTTCCCCCCTCTGCCCACCATTTTAAAACCTAACTTTTGCAAGTGACGCACTAAGGACTGGGTCTGTTTGTTTGTAGCTCCCTGATGAGCCGCAAGATGGCGAAACCGGTCGGAGTGTTCCAAGAAGGAACGATGGATGGTACTTAAGGCTGGAGGACGGGACACATTCAGTAGTAGCCAAGCAGGAACTCTGGATGGTGCCTAAAGCTAAAGCACAAGGTGCATTCATTTGGACAACAGCAACAGTCTGAGGTGCGGGCCAGAACCAAGAGGCAGACAACATAGGGAGGGCGTTTCCCCCCTCTGCCCACCATTTTAAAACCTAACTTTTGCAAGTGACGCACTAAGGACTGGGTCTGTTTGTTTGTAGCTCCCTGATGAGCCGCAAGATGGCGAAACCGGTCGGAGTGTTCCAAGAAGGAACGATGGATGGTACTTAAGGCTGGAGGACGGGACACATTCAGTAGTAGCCAAGCAGGAACTCTGGATGGTGCCTAAAGCTAAAGCACAAGGTGCATTCATTTGGACAACAGCAACAGTCTGAGGTGCGGGCCAGAACCAAGAGGCAGACAACATAGGGAGGGCGTTTCCCCCCTCTGCCCACCATTTTAAAACCTAACTTTTGCAAGTGACGCACTAAGGACTGGGTCTGTTTGTTTGTAGCTCCCTGATGAGCCGCAAGATGGCGAAACCGGTCGGAGTGTTCCAAGAAGGAACGATGGATGGTACTTAAGGCTGGAGGACGGGACACATTCAGTAGTAGCCAAGCAGGAACTCTGGATGGTGCCTAAAGCTAAAGCACAAGGTGCATTCATTTGGACAACAGCAACAGTCTGAGGTGCGGGCCAGAACCAAGAGGCAGACAACATAGGGAGGGCGTTTCCCCCCTCTGCCCACCATTTTAAAACCTAACTTTTGCAAGTGACGCACTAAGGACTGGGTCTGTTTGTTTGTAGCTCCCTGATGAGCCGCAAGATGGCGAAACCGGTCGGAGTGTTCCAAGAAGGAACGATGGATGGTACTTAAGGCTGGAGGACGGGACACATTCAGTAGTAGCCAAGCAGGAACTCTGGATGGTGCCTAAAGCTAAAGCACAAGGTGCATTCATTTGGACAACAGCAACAGTCTGAGGTGCGGGCCAGAACCAAGAGGCAGACAACATAGGGAGGGCGTTTCCCCCCTCTGCCCACCATTTTAAAACCTAACTTTTGCAAGTGACGCACTAAGGACTGGGTCTGTTTGTTTGTAGCTCCCTGATGAGCCGCAAGATGGCGAAACCGGTCGGAGTGTTCCAAGAAGGAACGATGGATGGTACTTAAGGCTGGAGGACGGGACACATTCAGTAGTAGCCAAGCAGGAACTCTGGATGGTGCCTAAAGCTAAAGCACAAGGTGCATTCATTTGGACAACAGCAACAGTCTGAGGTGCGGGCCAGAACCAAGAGGCAGACAACATAGGGAGGGCGTTTCCCCCCTCTGCCCACCATTTTAAAACCTAACTTTTGCAAGTGACGCACTAAGGACTGGGTCTGTTTGTTTGTAGCTCCCTGATGAGCCGCAAGATGGCGAAACCGGTCGGAGTGTTCCAAGAAGGAACGATGGATGGTACTTAAGGCTGGAGGACGGGACACATTCAGTAGTAGCCAAGCAGGAACTCTGGATGGTGCCTAAAGCTAAAGCACAAGGTGCATTCATTTGGACAACAGCAACAGTCTGAGGTGCGGGCCAGAACCAAGAGGCAGACAACATAGGGAGGGCGTTTCCCCCCTCTGCCCACCATTTTAAAACCTAACTTTTGCAAGTGACGCACTAAGGACTGGGTCTGTTTGTTTGTAGCTCCCTGATGAGCCGCAAGATGGCGAAACCGGTCGGAGTGTTCCAAGAAGGAACGATGGATGGTACTTAAGGCTGGAGGACGGGACACATTCAGTAGTAGCCAAGCAGGAACTCTGGATGGTGCCTAAAGCTAAAGCACAAGGTGCATTCATTTGGACAACAGCAACAGTCTGAGGTGCGGGCCAGAACCAAGAGGCAGACAACATAGGGAGGGCGTTTCCCCCCTCTGCCCACCATTTTAAAACCTAACTTTTGCAAGTGACGCACTAAGGACTGGGTCTGTTTGTTTGTAGCTCCCTGATGAGCCGCAAGATGGCGAAACCGGTCGGAGTGTTCCAAGAAGGAACGATGGATGGTACTTAAGGCTGGAGGACGGGACACATTCAGTAGTAGCCAAGCAGGAACTCTGGATGGTGCCTAAAGCTAAAGCACAAGGTGCATTCATTTGGACAACAGCAACAGTCTGAGGTGCGGGCCAGAACCAAGAGGCAGACAACATAGGGAGGGCGTTTCCCCCCTCTGCCCACCATTTTAAAACCTAACTTTTGCAAGTGACGCACTAAGGACTGGGTCTGTTTGTTTGTAGCTCCCTGATGAGCCGTAAGATGGCGAAACCGGTCGGAGTGTTCCAAGAAGGAACGATGGATGGTACTTAAGGCTGGAGGACGGGACACATTCAGTAGTAGCCAAGCAGGAACTCTGGATGGTGCCTAAAGCTAAAGCACAAGGTGCATTCATTTGGACAACAGCAACAGTCTGAGGTGCGGGCCAGAACCAAGAGGCAGACAACATAGGGAGGGCGTTTCCCCCCTCTGCCCACCATTTTAAAACCTAACTTTTGCAAGTGACGCACTAAGGACTGGGTCTGTTTGTTTGTAGCTCCCTGATGAGCCGCAAGATGGCGAAACCGGTCGGAGTGTTCCAAGAAGGAACGATGGATGGTACTTAAGGCTGGAGGACGGGACACATTCAGTAGTAGCCAAGCAGGAACTCTGGATGGTGCCTAAAGCTAAAGCACAAGGTGCATTCATTTGGACAACAGCAACAGTCTGAGGTGCGGGCCAGAACCAAGAGGCAGACAACATAGGGAGGGCGTTTCCCCCCTCTGCCCACCATTTTAAAACCTAACTTTTGCAAGTGACGCACTAAGGACTGGGTCTGTTTGTTTGTAGCTCCCTGATGAGCCGCAAGATGGCGAAACCGGTCGGAGTGTTCCAAGAAGGAACGATGGATGGTACTTAAGGCTGGAGGACGGGACACATTCAGTAGTAGCCAAGCAGGAACTCTGGATGGTGCCTAAAGCTAAAGCACAAGGTGCATTCATTTGGACAACAGCAACAGTCTGAGGTGCGGGCCAGAACCAAGAGGCAGACAACATAGGGAGGGCGTTTCCCCCCTCTGCCCACCATTTTAAAACCTAACTTTTGCAAGTGACGCACTAAGGACTGGGTCTGTTTGTTTGTAGCTCCCTGATGAGCCGCAAGATGGCGAAACCGGTCGGAGTGTTCCAAGAAGGAACGATGGATGGTACTTAAGGCTGGAGGACGGGACACATTCAGTAGTAGCCAAGCAGGAACTCTGGATGGTGCCTAAAGCTAAAGCACAAGGTGCATTCATTTGGACAACAGCAACAGTCTGAGGTGCGGGCCAGAACCAAGAGGCAGA
>NW_027139837.1:0-45000 GCF_035084215.1 Heptranchias perlo
TGACCCTCACCCTGAATAAACAGGGACTCTGTACAGTTGCTCAGTGAGTGACCCTCACCCTGAATAAACAGGGACTCTGTACAGTTACACAGCGAGTGACCCTCACCCTGAATAAACAGGGACTCTGTACAGTTACAGTGAGTGACCCTCACCCTGAATAAACAGGGACTCTGTACAGTTACACAGCGAGTGATCCTTACCCTGAATAAACAGGGACTCTGTACAGTTACAGTGAGTGACCCTCACCCTGAATAAACAGGGACTCTGTACAGTTACACAGTGAGTGATCCTTACCCTGCTGAATCCTGATTCTCAGAAGGCATATGATAAAGTAACAGATGAGAGACTTGTCATGACCTCGGAATTTTGTGTCTTTCAGGGGAATGGATAGAGAGAAGGGTCGGGACTTTAGTTGGAGTGTCTTTTTCGGACTGGTTTGATGTGAGTTGAGATATGATTCCCTTTCCCTCATTCTGGTTGGGACCTTTTAGTTATGCATTAACGTAAATGATCTGGATATTCCCAAAAGTAGCGATAACCATGTTTACCGATGGTCCCAACGGAGGGAGACGTGAAAAAGTGGGGGAGAGAATGAAGAAGGGGCAGAAAGACAGTAAATGGGATCGAGTGGCTGAGACCTGGAGTATTGGGTCCAGTTCTGGTCAGACCACACCTGGAGTATTGGGTCCAGTTCTGGTCAGATCACACCTGGTGTACTGGGTCCAGTTCTGGGCCCACCACACCTGGAGTATTGGGTCCAGTTCTGGTCAGATCACACCTGGTGTACTGGGTCCAGTTCTGGTCAGACCACACCTGGGGTACTGGGGCCGTTTCTGGTCAGGAAGACGCTTGGGGGACATTCAACTGCTGGAGGCAGTGCGGAGAGGAGTCACAAGGCTGGTCCCTACGGTCTGAGTTCGGTGGGAAAGGTTTCGGGCTCTTTAACCTGGAGAGGAGGCGTCTGAGAGTTGATCTGAGGGGAATGGGAAATCCGGAATATTAATGCCAATTAATTTAGGGAGCATGGGAAAAAGGGAAACGAGTAAAAGAGAAACTTAGGACTGGGAGCAGCACATTCTTTAGAGAGATTGACGCATGGGATGGACTCCCAGAGAGAGTGTGGGGGAGACTCACCTCCTGACTCCCCAAAGCCTTTCCACCATCTACAAGGCACAAGTCAGGAGTGTGATGGAATACTCTCCACTTGCCTGGATGAGTGCAGCTCCAACAACACTCAAGAAGCTCGACACCATCCAGGACAAAGCAGCCCGCTTGATTGGCACCCCATCCACCACCCTAAACATTCACTCCCTTCACCACCGGCGCACCATGGCTGCAGTGTGTACCATCCACAGGATGCACTGCAGCAACTCGCCAAGGCTTCTTCGACAGCACCTCCCAAACCCGCGACCTCTACCACCTAGAAGGACAAGGGCAGCAGGCACATGGGAACAACACCACCTGTACGTTCCCCTCCGAGTCACACACCATCCCAACTTGGAAATATATCGGCCGTTCCTTCATCGTCGCTGGGTCCAAATCCTGGAACTCCCTTCCTAACAGCACTGTGGGAGAACCTTCACCACACGGACTGCAGCGGTTCAAGAAGGCGGCTCACCACCACCTTCTCAAGGGCAATTAGGGATGGGCAATAAATGCCGGCCTCGCCAGCGACGCCCACATCCCGTGAACGAATGAAACAAAAGGGCCTTCCTGGGAAGGGTGGAGTAAGATAGACCTCACTCAGTCGGAAGTATCTGGGCGAAAGGTCTTCCAGAAGGGACTCATTTCCCTCCTAATCAATAGAGGGCACAGTTCACATCCCATAATATCCCTGAGCCACACTCCGTCTGCGAAATGTGATGAGCATTTGAAAATTCCTTTCCCGTTGCTCGTCCCTGGAAGGGAGCAGCCTGTCCCTTCAGCCCAACAGCAATTGATAATAGCTCAATTGCTAAATTCGAATCTGAGCTCGATAGGCTTTATTGGCAACCAAAGGTATTAAGGGATATGGGCCAAAGGCAGGTATATGGAGTTAGATCACAGATCAGCCGTGATCTTATCAAACGGCGGAGCAGGCTCGAGGGGCTGAATGGCCTCCTCCTGTTCCTATGTTCCGATGTAACCCTCTGAGATCTCTGCCCTCCTCCAATTCTGCCCTCTTGTACATCCATTGCTCCCATCGCTCCGCCATTGGCGGCCGTGCCTTCAGCCGCCCTGGGCCCTAAGCTCTGGAATTCCCTCCCGAAACCTCTCCGCCTCTCCCTCCTCCTCCTTTAAGACGCTCCTTAAAACCTCCCTCTTTGACCGAGCTTTTGATCACCTGTCCGAATATCTCCTTATGTGGCTGGGGGTCAGATTTTGTCCGATAATCGCTCCTGGGAAGCGCCTTGGGGGCGTTTTACTGCTTTAAAGGCGCTATATAAATGCAGGTTCAATTGTTCTCAGGTTTGAGCCCCCTCAGAAAATACATCCAGTCGAGGCAGGGCTGAAATTTTGCATCTTGGCTATCCAGTCTTCAGGGGCTAGGCCAATATTTCAACAATCCAACAAAAAAGAGACAAATCCATTCCTCAGTGCAGCCATGGCTCAGTGGGTCTCTTCCTTTCTCCCCTCGGAGTCAGGAGGTCGAGGGTTCGAGACCCGCACACACTCCAGAGACTCGAGCCCCCATAATCCAGGCCCGACACTCCCCGGTTGCCCAGTACTGAGGGAGCACCGCGCTGTCGGAGGGTCGGTACTGAGGGAGCCCCGCACTGTGGGAGGGTCGGTACTGAGGGAGCGCCGCACTGTCGGAGGGTCGGTACTGAGGGAGCGTCGCACTGTCGGAGGGTCGGTACTGAGGGAGCGCCGCACTGTCGGAGGGTCGGTACTGAGGGAGCCCCGCACTGTGGGAGGGTCAGTACTGAGGGAGCGCCGCACTGTCGGAGGGTCGGTACTGAGGGAGCGCCGCACTGTCGGAGGGTCGGTACTGAGGGAGCGCCGCACTGTCGGAGGGTCGGTACTGAGGGAGCGCCGCACTGTCTGAGGGTCGGTACTGAGGGAGCGCCGCACTGTCTGAGGGTCGGTACTGAGGGAGCGCCGCACTGTCGGAGGGTCGGTACTGAGGGAGCACCGCACTGTCGGAGGGTCGGTACTGAGGGAGCGCCGCACTGTGGGAGGGTCAGTACTGAGGGAGCGCCGCACTGTGGGAGGGTCGGTACTGAGGGAGCGCCGCACTGTCGGAGGGTCAGTACTGAGGGAGCGCCGCACTGTCGGAGGGTCGGTACTGAGGGAGCGCCGCACTGTCGGAGGGTCGGTACTGAGGGAGCCCCCCACTGTCGGAGGGTCGGTACTGAGGGAGCGCCGCACCGTCGGAGGGTCAGTACTGAGGGAGCGTCGCACTGTCGGAGGGTCCGTACTGAGGGAGCGCCGCACTGTCGGAGGGTCAGTACTGAGGGAGCGCCACACTGTCGGAGGGTCAGTACTGAGGGAGCACCGCACTGTCGGAGGGTCGGTACTGAGGGAGCGCCGCACTGTCGGAGGGTCAGTACTGAAGGAGCGCCGCACTGTCGGAGGGTCAGTACTGAGGGAGCGCCGCACTGTCGGAGGGTCAGTACTGAGGGAGAGCTACACTGTCGGAGGGTCAGTACTGAGGGAGCGCCACACTGTCGGAGGGTCAGTACTGAGGGAGCGCCACACTGTCGGAGGGTCAGTACTGAGGGAGCGCCGCACTGTCGGAGGTGCCGTCTCTCGGACGAGACGTTAAACCGAGGGCCCCGTCTGCCCTCTCAGGTGGGACGTAAAATCCCACGGCCACTTTTGGAAGAAGAGCAGGGGGGAGTTCTCCCCGGGGTCCTGGGGCCGATATTTATCCCTCGATCAACATCACTAAAAAAAACCAGATGATCTGGGTCATTCTCACATTGCCGGTTGTGGGATCTTGCTGTGCGGCAAATCGGAAGCTGCGTTTCCCACATTACAACAGTGACCGCACTGCAAAAGGACTCCATTGGCTGTTAAACGCATTGGGAAATCCTCAGGTTGTGAAAGGGGCTGCTGCAATGGGAGATCTTTCTTTCACAAATCGAAGTCCCTCCCTCGTCCGATCGACAATAACAACGACTACTTGCATTAAGATGGCGCCTTTAATGCGGTAAAACGTCCCCGAGGTTGTTCAGGCCAGCGATTATCAGACTAAATTCCACCCCGGGCCACCGAAGGAGATGTTAGGACAGGTGACCAAAAGCTCGGCCAACGGGGGTCGGTCTTAAGGAGCGTCTTGAACCAGTGTAGATGAAAACATAAAATTACAAAGCGATATTGATAGATTAGGTGAATGGGCAAAACTGTGGCAAATGGAATTCAATGTCGACAAATGTGAGGTCGTCCACTTTGGATCAAAAAAGGATAGAACAGGGTACTTTCTAAATGGTAAAAAGTTAAAAACAGTGGATGTCCAAAGGGACTTAGGGGTTCAGGTACATCGATCATTGATCAGGTGCAGAAAATAATCAATAAGGCTAATGGAACGCTGGCCTTTATATCTAGAGGACCAGAGTACAAGGGGGCAGAAGTTATGCTGCAGCTATACAAAACCCTGGTTAGACCGCACCTGGAGTACTGTGAGCAGTTCTGGGCACCGCACCTTCGGAAGGACATATTGGCCTTGGAGGGACTGCAGCGTAGGTTTACTAGAATGATACCCGGACTTCAAGGGTTAAGTTACGAGGAGAGATTACACAAATTGGGGTTGTGTTCTCTGGAGTTTCGAAGGTTAAGGGGTGATCTGATCGAAGTTTATAAGATATTAAGGGGAACGGATAGGGTGGATAGAGAGAAACTATTTCCGCTGGTTGGGGATTCCAGGAGTAGGGGGCACAGTCTAAAAATGAGAGCCAGACCTTTCAGGAGCGAGATTAGAAAACATTTCTACACACAAAGGGTGGTAGAAGTTTGGAACTCTCTTCCGCAAACGGCAATTGATACTAGCTCAATTGCTAAATTTAAATCTGAGATCGATAGGCTTTTTGGCAACCAAAGGTATTGAGGGATATGGGCCAAAGGCAGGTATATGGAGTTAGATCACAGATCAGCCATGATCTTATCAAATGTCGGAGCAGGCACGAGGGGCTGAATGGCCTCCCCTCCCGTTCCTCTGTTCCTCTGAGAGGGAGGGAGGGAGGCGGAGAGGTTGAGAGAGGGAATTCCAGAGCTTGGGGCCCAGGAGGCTGAAGGCACGGCCGCCATTGGTGGTGCGATGGGAATTGAAGGACCTTCGTGGCTGGCCGGCCGCTCGTCTGGTCAGATCGATGATCTTGCTTCTCTCATGCTGCAATGGTTTCCTTCCGTTGCAAGACGTGCAAGGAGGCCTGAGGCAAGACTGGAAAGGGGAGGTGACACCGAGCTCAGCTTTCGAAAGGTTGGAAGAGGGGGGGGGGTGAAGGGAGGAGACAGAGCGAGGCGGGGGGGGGTGGAATTGTGGGGAGGTGAATGTGGAGGATTGATTGACACTCCATCCGGTGTGGGACTGAGCCCCAAACACGGAACAGGAAAGGCCCAGGCTCCATCCCTGGCCTGTGCTGAGTTACAGAGTCGACAGCACAGAAACAGGCCATTCGGCCCCACCTGGTCTATCCCGGTGTTCATGCTCCACACGAGTCTCCTCCCTCCCTACTCCATCTCACCCTCTCACCATCTCCTTCTATTCCTCTCTCCCTCATGTGTTTATCCAGCTTCCCCTTAAATCCATCTACACTATTCACCTCAACTACTCCTTGTGGGAGCGAGTTCCACATTCTCACCACTCTCTGGGGAAAGAAGTTTCTCCTGAATTCCCCTATTGGATTTATTAGTGACTATCTTATATTTATGGCCCCGAGTTCTGGTCTCCCCCACAAGTGGAAACATCTTCTCTCCGTCTACCCTATCGAACCCTTTCATAATCTTAAAGACCTCGATCAGGTCACCCCTCAGTCTTCTCTTTTCTGGAGAAAAGAGCCCCAGTCTGTTCAATCTTTCCTGATAGGTAAAACCTCTCAGTTCTGGTATCATCCTTGTGAATCTTTTTTGCACCATCTCCATGCCCCTATATCCTTTTTAGAATATGGAGACCAGAACTGTGCACAGTGCTCCAAGTGTGGTCTAACCAAGGTTTATGGAGACCAGAACTGTGCACAGTGCTCCAAGTGTGGTCTAACCAAGGTATATGGAGACCAGAACTGTGCACAGTGCTCCAAGTGTGGTATAACCAAGGTATATGGAGACCAGAACTGTGCACAGTGCTCCAAGTGTGGTCTCACCAAGTTATATGGAGACCAGAACTGTGCACAGTGCTCCAAGTGTGGTCAACCCAAGGTATATGGAGACCAGAACTGTGCACAGTGCTCCAAGTGTGGTCTAACCAAGGTATATGGAGACCAGAACTGTGCCCAGTGCTCCGAGTGTGGCCTAACCAAGATATATGGAGACCAGAACTGTGCCCAGTGCTCCAAGTGTGGTCTACCCAAGGTATATGGAGACCAGAACTGTGCACAGTGCTCCAAGTGTGGTCAACCCAAGGTATATGGAGACCAGAACTGTGCACAGTGCTCCAAGTGTGGTCAACCCAAGGTATATGGAGACCAGAACTGTGCACAGTGCTCCAAGTGTGGTCTAACCAAGGTATATGGAGACCAGAACTGTGCACAGTGCTCCGAGTGTGGTCTAACCAAGATATATGGAGACCAGAACTGTGCCCAGTGCTCCAAGTGTGGTCTACCCAAGGAATATGGAGACCAGAACTGTGCACAGTGCTCCAAGTGTGGTCTAACCAAGGTAAATGGAGACCAGAACTGTGCACAGTGCTCCGAGTGTGGTCTAACCAAGGTATATGGAGACCAGAACTGTGCACAGTGCTCCAAGTGTGGTCTAACCAAGTTATATGGAGACCAGAACTGTGCACAGTGCTCCAAGTGTGGTCTAACCAAGGTTCTATACAAGTTTAACATAACTTCTCTGTTTTTCAATTCTATCCCTCTGGAAATGAACCCCAGTGTTTGATTTGCCTTTTTTTATGGCCTTATTAACCTGCGTCTCTACTTTTGGTGATTTGTGTATCTGTACCCCCAGATCCCTCTGCTCCTCTCCCCCATTCAGACTCTTATTATCCAATCAGTGTGTGGCCTCCTTGTTCTTCCCACCACCTCACAGTTAGCCGTGTCAAAATTCAGCCGCAGCTCGTTCCTGAGCTGACCTCGCCCAGTGTGGGACTGAACGCCCCACGGACAGGCAAAGCAGGAAAGGTCCAGGCTGGATCCTCGGCCTGTGCTGAGGCCGGCCGGTCTCACTGGGTGGTGCAGGGGGGGCTGGGTTGGCATCTTGCTTTGATCCATTTGTGCCCTCCCTTATCTCCAACTGACGGCCTGGGGTTTTATGAGGCCATCCAGGTCTGGGCCTCCTCCTGGCTGGAGACAAATCTCTTCACCCTCTCGAAAAGAAACAGGCTTTTTTTTTTGTGGACGGCGAGGAATGTGAGCTGGCTGAGATATGGAGACTTGACCTGTTGCTGACCAGGGGGACCTCCCTGAATCTAATGTGAGGTTTCCACTGCGAGGCAAGGCCTTTCTGGACCCCGGCCTGCCCCTTCCGACCACCTCCCCCGCCGAGGGCAGGGGGCAGCCACCTTTGACCTTTGGCTTGTTGGGGATGGGGAGGGAGAGTCCGAAACGGACTCCCCCAGACCCCGCACTGCCTCACACCCTCAACCCTCTGCAGTCATCAACTCATTCCAAAACTCCTGCTGCAGTACACAGTGGGTAAAAGGGAACGATTCACTCCTGTCTGGGACTGTACGGCCCCGTGTGTGTCTCAGTGTCAGCTCCTGTACATTGTACAGTACACAGTGGGTAAAAGGGAACGATTCACTCCTGTCTGGGACTGTACGGCCCGTGTGTGTCTCAGTGTCAGCTCCTGTACATTGTACAGTACACAGTGGGTAAAAGGGAACGATTCACTCCTGTCTGGGACTGTACGGCCCCGTGTGTGTCTCAGTGTCAGCTCCTGTACATTGTACAGTACACAGTGGGTAAAAGGGAACGATTCACTCCTGTCTGGTACTGTACGGCCCGTGTGTGTCTCAGTGTCAGCTCCTGTACATTGTACAGTACACAGTGGGTAAAAGGGAACGATTCACTCCTGTCTGGTGCTGTACGGCCCGTGTGTGTCTCAGTGTCAGCTCCTGTACATTGTACAGTACACAGTGGGTAAAAGGGAACGATTCACTCCTGTCTGGGACTGTACAGCCCCGTGTGTGTCTCAGTGTCAGCTCCTGTACATTGTACAGTGCACAGTGGGTAAAAGGGAACGATTCACTCCTGTCTGGGACTGTACGGCCCCGTGTGTGTCTCAGTGTCGGCTCCTGTACATTGCACAGTACACAGTGGGTAAAAGGGAACGATTCACTCCTGTCTGGGACTGTACGGCCCCGTGTGTGTCTCAGTGTCAGCTCCTGTACATTATACAGTACACAGTGGGTAAAAGGGAATGATTCACTCCTGTCTGGGACTGTACGGCCCCGTGTGTGTCTCAGTGTCAGCTCCTGTACATTGTACAGTACACAGTGGGTAAAAGGGAATGATTCACTCCTGTCTGGGACTGTACGGCCCCGTGTGTGTCTCAGTGTCAGCTCCTGTACATTGTACAGTACACAGTGGGTAAAAGGGAACGATTCACTCCTGTCTGGTGCTGTACGGCCCCGTGTGTGTCTCAGTGTCAGCTCCTGTACATTGTACAGTACACAGTGGGTAAAAGGGAACGATTCACTCCTGTCTGGGACTGTACGGCCCGTGTGTGTCTCAGTGTCGGCTCCTGCACATTGTACAGTACACAGTGGGTAAAAGGGAACGATTCACTCCTGTCTGGGACTGCTCCAAACAGATCTGTTTAATCCTTGTATTTGAGGACGACCTGAAGCCTTTGTTCTGTGAGACCTCTGGTCAGAGTTTTCTGCTGATTGAATCTTTAGATCATCAAATGGACCCCACACTCTCTGCACACAGTCTGGCTGATGTCAGTCCTCATCATTTCTCCGCTAAATGCCTCTGGCTTTACTCGGGGGAGGGGAGAAGCCTGTTTGCCCGTCCTGTCCCGAACACAGACCCAGTGACCTCTCACTCCTGTGCTTGACGACCCGTCACAGTTACAGCACGGGTTAAAGCTCCCTCCACACTTTCCCGTCAAACACTCCCAGCGCAGGTACAGGGTTAGATACTGAGTAAAGCTCCCTCTACACTGTCCCATCAAACACTCCCAGGGCAGGTACAGGGTTAGATACAGAGTAAAGCTCCTTCTACACTGTCCCATCAAACACTCCCAGGGCAGGTACAGGGTTCGATACAGAGTAAAGCTCCCTCTACACTGTCCCGTCAATCACTCCCAGGGGCAGGTACAGGGTTCGATACAGAGTAAAGCTCCCTCCACACTGTCCCATCAAACACTCCCAGGGCAGGTACAGGGTTAGATACAGAGTAAAGCTCCCTCTACACTGTCCCGTCAAACACTCCCAGGGCAGGTACAGGGTTAGATACAGAGTAAAGCTCCCTCTACACTGTCCCGTCAAACACTCCAAGGGCAGGTACAGGGTTAGATACAGAGTAAAGGTCCCTCTGCACTGTCCCGTCAAACACTCCCAGGACAGGTACAGGGTTGGATACAGAGTAAAGCTCCCTCTACACTGTCCCATCAAACACTCCCAGGGCAGGTACAGGGTTAGATACAGAGTAAAGCTCCCTCTACACTGTCCCATCAAACACTCCCAGGGCAGGTACAGGGTTAGATACAGAGTAAAGCTCCCTCTGCACTGTCCCGTCAAACACTCCCAGGGCAGGTACAGGGTTAGATACAGAGTAAAGCTCCCTCTACACTGTCCCGTCAAACACTCCCAGGGCAGGTACAGGGTTAGATACAGAGTAAAGCTCCCTCCACACTGTCCCGTCAAACACTCCCAGGGCAGGTACAGGGTTAGATACAGAGTAAAGCTCCCTCTGCACTGTCCCGTCAAACACTCCCAGGACAGGTACAGGGTTGGATACAGAGTAAAGCTCCCTCTACACTGTCCCATCAAACACTCCCAGGGCAGGTACAGGGTTAGATACAGAGTAAAGCTCCCTCTGCACTGTCCCGTCAAACACTCCCAGGGCAGGTACAGGGTTAGATACAGAGTAAAGCTCCCTCCGCACTGTCCCGTCAAACACTCCCAGGGTCAGGTACAGGGTTAGATACAGAGTAAAGCTCCCTCTGCACTGTCCCATCAAACACTCCCAGGGCAGGTACAGGGTTAGATACAGAGTAAAGCTCCCTCTGCACTGTCCCGTCAAACACTCCCAGGGCAGGTACAGGGTTAGATACAGAGTAAAGCTCCCTCTGCACTGTCCCGTCAAACACTCCCAGGGCAGGTACAGGGTTAGATACAGAGTAAAGCTCCCTCTACACTGTCCCATCAAACACTCCCAGGGCAGGTACAGGGTTAGATACAGAGTAAAGCTCCCTCTACACTGTCCCATCAAACACTCCCAGGGCAGGGACAGGGTTAGATACAGAGTAAAGCTCCCTCCACACTGTCCCGTCAAACACTCCCAGGGCAGGTACAGGGTTAGATACAGAGTAAAGCTCCCTCTACACTGTCCCGTCAAACACTCCCAGGGCAGGTACAGGGTTAGATACAGAGTAAAGCTCCCTCTACACTGTCCCGTCAAACACTCCCAGGGCAGGTACAGGGTTAGATACACAGTAAAGCTCCCTCTGCACTGTCCCGTCAAACACTCCCAGGGCAGGTACAGGGTAAGATACAGAGTAAAGCTCACTCCTCACTGTCCCGTCAAACACTCCCAGGGCAGGTACAGGGTTAGATACAGAGTAAAGCTCCCTCTACACTGTCCCGTCAAACACTCCCAGGGCAGGTACAGGGTAAGATACAGAGTAAAGCTCACTCCACACTGTCCCGTCAAACACTCCCAGGGCAGGTACAGGGTTAGATACAGAGTAAAGCTCCCTCTACACTGTCCCATCAAACACTCCCAGGGCAGGTACAGGGTTAGATACAGAGTAAACCTCCCTCTACACTGTCCCGTCAAACACTCCCAGGGCAGGTACAGGGTGAGATACAGAGTAAAGCTCCCTCCACACTGTCCCGTCAAACACTCCCAGGGCAGGTACAGGGTTAGATACAGAGTAAAGCTCCCTCTGCACTGTCCCGTCAAACACTCCCAGGACAGGTACAGGGTTGGATACAGAGTAAAGCTCCCTCTACACTGTCCCATCAAACACTCCCAGGGCAGGTACAGGGTTAGATACAGAGTAAAGCTCCCTCTGCACTGTCCCGTCAAACACTCCCAGGGCAGGTACAGGGTTAGATACAGAGTAAAACTCCCTCCGCACTGTCCCGTCAAACACTCCCAGGGCAGGTACAGGGTTAGATACAGAGTAAAGCTCCCTCTACACTGTCCCATCAAACACTCCCAGGGCAGGTACAGGGTTAGATACAGAGTAAAGCTCCCTCTACACCGTCCCGTCAAACACTCCCAGGGCAGGTACAGGGTTAGATACAGAGTAAAGCTCCCTCTACACTGTCCCGTCAAACACTCCCAGGGCAGGTACAGGGTTAGATACAGAGTAAAGCTCCCTCCACACTGTCCCGTCAAACACTCCCAGGGCAGTTACAGGGTTAGATACAGAGTAAAGCTCCCTCTACACTGTCCCATCAAACACTCCCAGGGCAGGTACAGGGTTCGATACAGAGTAAAGCTCCCTCTACACTGTCCCATCAAACACTCCCAGGGCAGGTACAGAGTTAGATACAGAGTAAAGCTCCCTCTACACTGTCCCGTCAAACACTCCCAGGGCAGGTACAGGGTGAGATACAGAGTAAAGCTCCCTCCACACTGTCCCGTCAAACACTCCCAGGGCAGGTACAGGGTTAGATACAGAGTAAAGCTCCCTCTGCACTGTCCCGTCAAACACTCCCAGGGCAGGTACAGGGTTAGATACAGAGTAAAGCTCCCTCTACACTGTCCCGTCAAACACTCCCAGGACAGGGACAGGGTTGGATACAGAGTAAAGCTCCCTCTACACTGTCCCATCAAACACTCCCAGGGCAGGTACAGGGTGAGATACAGAGTAAAGCTCCCTCTACATTGTCCCGTCAAACACTCCCAGGGCAGGTACAGGGTTAGATACAGAGTAAAGCTCCCTCTACACTGTCCCATCAAACACTCCCAGGGCAGGTACAGGGTTAGACACAGAGTAAAGCTCCCTCGACACTGTCCCATCAAACACTCCCAGGGCAGGTACAGGGTTAGATACAGAGTAAAGCTCCCTCTACACTGTCCCATCAAACACTCCCAGGGCAGGTACAGGGTTAGATACAGAGTAAAGCTCCCTCTGCACTGTCCCGTGAAACACTCCCAGGGCAGGTACAGGGTTGGATACAGAGTAAAGCTCCCTCTACACTGTCCCATCAAACACTCCCAGTGCAGGTACAGGGTTAGACACAGAGTAAAGCTCCCTCTGCACTGTCCCGTGAAACACTCCCAGGGCAGGTACAGGGTTAGATACAGAGTAAAGCTCCCTCCGCACTGTCCCGTCAAACACTCCCAGGGCAGGTACAGGGTTAGATACAGAGTAAAGCTCCCTCTACACCGTCCCGTCAAACACTCCCAGGGCAGGTACAGGGTTAGATACAGAGTAAAGCTCCCTCTACACTGTCCCGTCAAACACTCCCAGGGCAGGTACAGGGTTAGATACAGAGTAAAGCTCCCTCCACACTGTCCCGTCAAACACTCCCAGGGCAGGTACAGGGTTAGATACAGAGTAAAGCTCCCTCCACATTGTCCCGTCAAACACTCCCAGGGCAGGTACAGGGTTAGATACAGAGTAAAGCTCCCTCTACACTGTCCCATCAAACACTCCCAGGGCAGGTACAGGGTTAGATACAGAGTAAAGCTCCCTCTACACTGTCCCGTCAAACACTCCCAGGGCAGGTACAGGGTTAGATACAGAGTAAAGCTCCCTCCACACTGTCCCGTCAAACACTCCCAGGGCAGGTACAGGGTTAGATACAGAGTAAAGCTCCCTCTGCACTGTCCCGTCAAACACTCCCAGGGCAGGTACAGGGTTAGATACAGAGTAAAGCTCCCTCCGCACTGTCCCGTCAAACACTCCCAGGACAGGTACAGGGTTGGATACAGAGTAAAGCTCCCTCTACACTGTCCCATCAAACACTCCCAGGGCAGGTACAGGGTTAGATACAGAGTAAAGCTCCCTCGACACTGTCCCGTCAAACACTCCCAGTGCAGGGACAGGGTTAGATACAGAGTAAAGCTCCCTCTACACTGTCCCGTCAAACACTCCCAGGGCAGGTACAGGGTTAGATACAGAGTAAAGCTCCCTCTGCACTGTCCCGTCAAACACTCCCAGGACAGGTACAGGGTTGGATACAGAGTAAAGCTCCCTCTACACTGTCCCATCAAACACTCCCAGGGCAGGTACAGGGTTGGATACAGAGTAAAGCTCCCTCTACACTGTCCCGTCAAACACTCCCAGGGCAGGTACAGGGTTAGATACAGAGTAAAGCTCCCTCCACACTGTCCCGTCAAACACTCCCAGGGCAGGTACAGGGTTAGATACAGAGTAAAGCTCCCTCTGCACTGTCCCGTCAAACACTCCCAGGGCAGGTACAGGGTTAGATACAGAGTAAAGCTCCCTCTACACTGTCCCGTCAAACACTCCCAGGACAGGGACAGGGTTGGATACAGAGTAAAGCTCCCTCTACACTGTCCCATCAAACACTCCCAGGGCAGGTACAGGGTGAGATACAGAGTAAAGCTCCCTCTACATTGTCCCGTCAAACACTCCCAGGGCAGGTACAGGGTTAGATACAGAGTAAAGCTCCCTCTACACTGTCCCATCAAACACTCCCAGGGCAGGTACAGGGTTAGACACAGAGTAAAGCTCCCTCGACACTGTCCCATCAAACACTCCCAGGGCAGGTACAGGGTTAGATACAGAGGAAAGCTCCCTCTACACTGTCCCGTCAAACACTCCAAGGGCAGGTACAGGGTTAGATACAGAGGAAAGGTCCCTCTGCACTGTCCCGTCAAACACTCCCAGGACAGGTACAGGGTTGGATACAGAGTAAAGCTCCCTCTACACTGTCCCATCAAACACTCCCAGGGCAGGTACAGGGTTAGATACAGAGTAAAGCTCCCTCTACACTGTCCCGTCAAACACTCCCAGGGCAGGTACAGGGTTAGATACAGAGTAAAGCTCCCTCTACACTGTCCCATCAAACACTCCCAGGGCAGGTACAGGGTTAGATACAGAGTAAAGCTCCCTCCGCACTGTCCCGTCAAACACTCCCAGGGCAGGTACAGGGTTAGATACAGAGTAAAGCTCCCTCTACACTGTCCCATCAAACACTCCCAGGGCAGGTACAGGGTTAGATACAGAGTAAAGCTCCCTCTACACTGTCCCGTCAAACACTCCCAGGGCAGGTACAGGGTTAGATACAGAGTAAAGCTCCCTCCACACTGTCCCGTCAAACACTCCCAGGGCAGGTACAGGGTTAGATACAGAGGAAAGCTCCCTCTGCACTGTCCCGTCAAACACTCCCAGGGCAGGTACAGGGTTAGATACAGAGTAAAGCTCCCTCTACACTGTCCCGTCAAACACTCCCAGGGCAGGTACAGGGTTAGATACACAGTAAAGCTCCCTCTGCACTGTCCCGTCAAACACTCCCAGGGCAGGTACAGGGTAAGATACAGAGTAAAGCTCACTCCTCACTGTCCCGTCAAACACTCCCAGGGCAGGTACAGGGTTAGATACAGAGTAAAGCTCCCTCTACACTGTCCCGTCAAACACTCCCAGGGCAGGTACAGGGTAAGATACAGAGTAAAGCTCACTCCACACTGTCCCGTCAAACACTCCCAGGGCAGGTACAGGGTTAGATACAGAGTAAAGCTCCCTCTACACTGTCCCATCAAACACTCCCAGGGCAGGTACAGGGTTAGATACAGAGTAAACCTCCCTCTACACTGTCCCGTCAAACACTCCCAGGGCAGGTACAGGGTGAGATACAGAGTAAAGCTCCCTCCACACTGTCCCGTCAAACACTCCCAGGGCAGGTACAGGGTTAGATACAGAGTAAAGCTCCCTCTGCACTGTCCCGTCAAACACTCCCAGGACAGGTACAGGGTTGGATACAGAGTAAAGCTCCCTCTACACTGTCCCATCAAACACTCCCAGGGCAGGTACAGGGTTAGATACAGAGTAAAGCTCCCTCTGCACTGTCCCGTCAAACACTCCCAGGGCAGGTACAGGGTTAGATACAGAGTAAAACTCCCTCCGCACTGTCCCGTCAAACACTCCCAGGGCAGGTACAGGGTTAGATACAGAGTAAAGCTCCCTCTACACTGTCCCATCAAACACTCCCAGGGCAGGTACAGGGTTAGATACAGAGTAAAGCTCCCTCTACACCGTCCCGTCAAACACTCCCAGGGCAGGTACAGGGTTAGATACAGAGTAAAGCTCCCTCTACACTGTCCCGTCAAACACTCCCAGGGCAGGTACAGGGTTAGATACAGAGTAAAGCTCCCTCCACACTGTCCCGTCAAACACTCCCAGGGCAGTTACAGGGTTAGATACAGAGTAAAGCTCCCTCTACACTGTCCCATCAAACACTCCCAGGGCAGGTACAGGGTTCGATACAGAGTAAAGCTCCCTCTACACTGTCCCATCAAACACTCCCAGGGCAGGTACAGAGTTAGATACAGAGTAAAGCTCCCTCTACACTGTCCCGTCAAACACTCCCAGGGCAGGTACAGGGTTAGATACAGAGTAAAGCTCCCTCCACACTGTCCCGTCAAACACTCCCAGGGCAGGTACAGGGTTAGATACAGAGTAAAGCTCCCTCTGCACTGTCCCGTCAAACACTCCCAGGGCAGGTACAGGGTTAGATACAGAGTAAAGCTCCCTCTACACTGTCCCGTCAAACACTCCAAGGACAGGGACAGGGTTGGATACAGAGTAAAGCTCCCTCTACACTGTCCCATCAAACACTCCCAGGGCAGGTACAGGGTGAGATACAGAGTAAAGCTCCCTCTACATTGTCCCGTCAAACACTCCCAGGGCAGGTACAGGGTTAGATACAGAGTAAAGCTCCCTCTACACTGTCCCATCAAACACTCCCAGGGCAGGTACAGGGTTAGACACAGAGTAAAGCTCCCTCGACACTGTCCCATCAAACACTCCCAGGGCAGGTACAGGGTTAGATACAGAGTAAAGCTCCCTCTACACTGTCCCATCAAACACTCCCAGGGCAGGTACAGGGTTAGATACAGAGTAAAGCTCCCTCTGCACTGTCCCGTGAAACACTCCCAGGGCAGGTACAGGGTTGGATACAGAGTAAAGCTCCCTCTACACTGTCCCATCAAACACTCCCAGGGCAGGTACAGGGTTAGACACAGAGTAAAGCTCCCTCTGCACTGTCCCGTGAAACACTCCCAGGGCAGGTACAGGGTTAGATACAGAGTAAAGCTCCCTCCGCACTGTCCCGTCAAACACTCCCAGGGCAGGTACAGGGTTAGATACAGAGTAAAGCTCCCTCTACACCGTCCCGTCAAACACTCCCAGGGCAGGTACAGGGTTAGATACAGAGTAAAGCTCCCTCTACACTGTCCCGTCAAACACTCCCAGGGCAGGTACAGGGTTAGATACAGAGTAAAGCTCCCTCTACACTGTCCCATCAAACACTCCCAGGGCAGGTACAGGGTTAGATACAGAGTAAAGCTCCCTCTACACTGTCCCATCAAACACTCCCGGGGCAGGTACAGGGTTAGATACAGAGTAAAGCTCCCTCCACACTGTCCCGTCAAACACTCCCAGGGCAGGTACAGGGTTAGATACAGAGTAAAGCTCCCTCCACATTGTCCCGTCAAACACTCCCAGGGCAGGTACAGGGTTAGATACAGAGTAAAGCTCCCTCTACACTGTCCCATCAAACACTCCCAGGGCAGGTACAGGGTTAGATACAGAGTAAAGCTCCCTCTACACTGTCCCGTCAAACACTCCCAGGGCAGGTACAGGGTTAGATACAGAGTAAAGCTCCCTCCACACTGTCCCGTCAAACACTCCCAGGGCAGGTACAGGGTTAGATACAGAGTAAAGCTCCCTCTGCACTGTCCCGTCAAACACTCCCAGGGCAGGTACAGGGTTAGATACAGAGTAAAGCTCCCTCCACACTGTCCCGTCAAACACTCCCAGGACAGGTACAGGGTTGGATACAGAGTAAAGCTCCCTCTACACTGTCCCATCAAACACTCCCAGGGCAGGTACAGGGTTAGATACAGAGTAAAGCTCCCTCGACACTGTCCCGTCAAACACTCCCAGTGCAGGGACAGGGTTAGATACAGAGTAAAGCTCCCTCTACACTGTCCCGTCAAACACTCCCAGGGCAGGTACAGGGTTAGATACAGAGTAAAGCTCCCTCTGCACTGTCCCGTCAAACACTCCCAGGACAGGTACAGGGTTGGATACAGAGTAAAGCTCCCTCTACACTGTCCCATCAAACACTCCCAGGGCAGGTACAGGGTTGGATACAGAGTAAAGCTCCCTCTACACTGTCCCGTCAAACACTCCCAGGGCAGGTACAGGGTTAGATACAGAGTAAAGCTCCCTCCACACTGTCCCGTCAAACACTCCCAGGGCAGGTACAGGGTTAGATACAGAGTAAAGCTCCCTCTGCACTGTCCCGTCAAACACTCCCAGGGCAGGTACAGGGTTAGATACAGAGTAAAGCTCCCTCTACACTGTCCCGTCAAACACTCCCAGGACAGGGACAGGGTTGGATACAGAGTAAAGCTCCCTCTACATTGTCCCGTCAAACACTCCCAGGGCAGGTACAGGGTTAGATACAGAGTAAAGCTCCCTCTACACTGTCCCGTCAAACACTCCCAGGGCAGGTGCAGGGTTGGATACAGAGTAAAGCTCCCTCCACACTGTCCCGTCAAACACTCCCAGGGCAGGTGCAGGGTTAGATACAGAGTAAAGCTCCCTCTACACTGTCCCGTCAAACACTCCCAGGGCAGGTGCAGGGTTGGATACAGAGTAAAGCTCCCTCCACACTGTCCCGTCAAACACTCCCAGGGCAGGTACAGGGTTAGATACAGAGTAAAGCTCCCTCTACACTGTCCCATCAAACACTCCCAGGGCAGGTACAGGGTCAGATACAGAGTAAAGCTCCCTCTACACCGTCCCGTCAAACACTCCCAGGGCAGGTACAGGTTTAGATACAGAGTAAAGCTCCCTCCACACTGTCCCGTCAAACACTCCCAGGGCAGGTACAGGGTTAGATACAGAGTAAAGCTCCCTCCACACTGTCCCGTCAAACACTCCCAGGGCAGGTACAGGGTTAGATACAGAGGAAAGCTCCCTCTGCACTGTCCCGTCAAACACTCCCAGGGCAGGTACAGGGTTAGATACAGAGTAAAGCTCCCTCTACACTGTCCCGTCAAACACTCCCAGGGCAGGTACAGGGTTAGATACACAGTAAAGCTCCCTCTGCACTGTCCCGTCAAACACTCCCAGGGCAGGTACAGGGTAAGATACAGAGTAAAGCTCACTCCTCACTGTCCCGTCAAACACTCCCAGGGCAGGTACAGGGTTAGATACAGAGTAAAGCTCCCTCTACACTGTCCCGTCAAACACTCCCAGGGCAGGTACAGGGTAAGATACAGAGTAAAGCTCACTCCACACTGTCCCGTCAAACACTCCCAGGGCAGGTACAGGGTTAGATACAGAGTAAAGCTCCCTCTACACTGTCCCATCAAACACTCCCAGGGCAGGTACAGGGTTAGATACAGAGTAAACCTCCCTCTACACTGTCCCGTCAAACACTCCCAGGGCAGGTACAGGGTGAGATACAGAGTAAAGCTCCCTCCACACTGTCCCGTCAAACACTCCCAGGGCAGGTACAGGGTTAGATACAGAGTAAAGCTCCCTCTGCACTGTCCCGTCAAACACTCCCAGGACAGGTGCAGGGTTGGATACAGAGTAAAGCTCCCTCTACACTGTCCCATCAAACACTCCCAGGGCAGGTACAGGGTTAGATACAGAGTAAAGCTCCCTCTGCACTGTCCCGTCAAACACTCCCAGGGCAGGTACAGGGTTAGATACAGAGTAAAACTCCCTCCGCACTGTCCCGTCAAACACTCCCAGGGCAGGTACAGGGTTAGATACAGAGTAAAGCTCCCTCTACACTGTCCCATCAAACACTCCCAGGGCAGGTACAGGGTTAGATACAGAGTAAAGCTCCCTCTACACCGTCCCGTCAAACACTCCCAGGGCAGGTACAGGGTTAGATACAGAGTAAAGCTCCCTCTACACTGTCCCGTCAAACACTCCCAGGGCAGGTACAGGGTTAGATACAGAGTAAAGCTCCCTCCACACTGTCCCGTCAAACACTCCCAGGGCAGTTACAGGGTTAGATACAGAGTAAAGCTCCCTCTACACTGTCCCATCAAACACTCCCAGGGCAGGTACAGGGTTCGATACAGAGTAAAGCTCCCTCTACACTGTCCCATCAAACACTCCCAGGGCAGGTACAGAGTTAGATACAGAGTAAAGCTCCCTCTACACTGTCCCGTCAAACACTCCCAGGGCAGGTACAGGGTTAGATACAGAGTAAAGCTCCCTCCACACTGTCCCATCAAACACTCCCAGGGCAGGTCCAGGGTTAGATACAGAGTAAAGCTCCCTCTACACTGTCCCGTCAAACACTCCCAGGACAGGGACAGGGTTGGATACAGAGTAAAGCTCCCTCTACACTGTCCCATCAAACACTCCCAGGGCAGGTACAGGGTGAGATACAGAGTAAAGCTCCCTCTACATTGTCCCGTCAAACACTCCCAGGGCAGGTACAGGGTTAGATACAGAGTAAAGCTCCCTCTACACTGTCCCATCAAACACTCCCAGGGCAGGTACAGGGTTAGACACAGAGTAAAGCTCCCTCGACACTGTCCCATCAAACACTCCCAGGGCAGGTACAGGGTTAGATACAGAGTAAAGCTCCCTCT
Source organism: Heptranchias perlo (assembly GCF_035084215.1). Classification (NCBI taxonomy): domain Eukaryota; kingdom Metazoa; phylum Chordata; class Chondrichthyes; order Hexanchiformes; family Hexanchidae; genus Heptranchias; species Heptranchias perlo. Next base: position 20,085 of record NW_027139837.1, read on the forward strand.
ACACTGTCCCATCAAACACTCCCAGGGCAGGTACAGGGTTAGATACAGAGTAAAGCTCCCTCTGCACTGTCCCGTGAAACACTCCCAGGGCAGGTACAGGGTTGGATACAGAGTAAAGCTCCCTCTACACTGTCCCATCAAACACTCCCAGGGCAGGTACAGGGTTAGACACAGAGTAAAGCTCCCTCTGCACTGTCCCGTGAAACACTCCCAGGGCAGGTACAGGGTTAGATACAGAGTAAAGCTCCCTCCGCACTGTCCCGTCAAACACTCCCAGGGCAGGTACAGGGTTAGATACAGAGTAAAGCTCCCTCTACACCGTCCCGTCAAACACTCCCAGGGCAGGTACAGGGTTAGATACAGAGTAAAGCTCCCTCTACACTGTCCCGTCAAACACTCCCAGGGCAGGTACAGGGTTAGAGACAGAGTAAAGCTCCCTCTACACTGTCCCGTCAAACACTCCCAGGGCAGGTACAGGGTTAGATACAGAGTAAAGCTCCCTCCACACTGTCCCGTCAAACACTCCCAGGGCAGGTACAGGGTTAGATACAGAGTAAAGCTCCCTCTGCACTGTCCCGTCAAACACTCCCAGGGCAGGTACAGGGTTAGATACAGAGTAAAGCTCCCTCCACACTGTCCCGTCAAACACTCCCAGGACAGGTACAGGGTTGGATACAGAGTAAAGCTCCCTCTACACTGTCCCATCAAACACTCCCAGGGCAGGTACAGGGTTAGATACAGAGTAAAGCTCCCTCGACACTGTCCCATCAAACACTCCCAGGGCAGGTACAGGGTTGGATACAGAGTAAAGCTCCCTCTACACTGTCCCGTCAAACACTCCCAGGGCAGGTACAGGGTTAGATACAGAGTAAAGCTCCCTCCACACTGTCCCGTCAAACACTCCCAGGGCAGGTACAGGGTTAGATACAGAGTAAAGCTCCCTCTGCACTGTCCCGTCAAACACTCCCAGGGCAGGTACAGGGTTAGATACAGAGTAAAGCTCCCTCTACACTGTCCCGTCAAACACTCCCAGGACAGGGACAGGGTTGGATACAGAGTAAAGCTCCCTCTACACTGTCCCATCAAACACTCCCAGGGCAGGTACAGGGTGAGATACAGAGTAAAGCTCCCTCTACATTGTCCCGTCAAACACTCCCAGGGCAGGTACAGGGTTAGATACAGAGTAAAGCTCCCTCTACACTGTCCCATCAAACACTCCCAGGGCAGGTACAGGGTTAGACACAGAGTAAAGCTCCCTCGACACTGTCCCATCAAACACTCCCAGGGCAGGTACAGGGTTAGATACAGAGTAAAGCTCCCTCTGCACTGTCCCGTCAAACACTCCCAGGGCAGGTACAGGGTTAGATACAGAGTAAAGCTCCCTCTACACTGTCCCGTCAAACACTCCCAGGACAGGGACAGGGTTGGATACAGAGTAAAGCTCCCTCTACACTGTCCCATCAAACACTCCCAGGGCAGGTACAGGGTGAGATACAGAGTAAAGCTCCCTCTACATTGTCCCGTCAAACACTCCCAGGGCAGGTACAGGGTTAGATACAGAGTAAAGCTCCCTCTACACTGTCCCATCAAACACTCCCAGGGCAGGTACAGGGTTAGACACAGAGTAAAGCTCCCTCGACACTGTCCCATCAAACACTCCCAAGGCAGGTACAGGGTTAGATACAGAGTAAAGCTCCCTCTACACTGTCCCATCAAACACTCCCAGGGCAGGTACAGGGTTAGATACAGAGTAAAGCTCCCTCTGCACTGTCCCGTGAAACACTCCCAGGGCAGGTACAGGGTTGGATACAGAGTAAAGCTCCCTCTACACTGTCCCATCAAACACTCCCAGTGCAGGTACAGGGTTAGACACAGAGTAAAGCTCCCTCTGCACTGTCCCGTGAAACACTCCCAGGGCAGGTACAGGGTAAGATACAGAGTAAAGCTCCCTCCGCACTGTCCCGTCAAACACTCCCAGGGCAGGTACAGGGTTAGATACAGAGTAAAGCTCCCTCTACACCGTCCCGTCAAACACTCCCAGGGCAGGTACAGGGTTAGATACAGAGTAAAGCTCCCTCTACACTGTCCCGTCAAACACTCCCAGGGCAGGTACAGGGTTAGATACAGAGTAAAGCTCCCTCCACACTGTCCCGTCAAACACTCCCAGGGCAGGTACAGGGTTAGATACAGAGTAAAGCTCCCTCCACACTGTCCCGTCAAACACTCCCAGGGCAGGTACAGGGTTAGATACATAGTAAAGCTCCCTCTACACTGTCCCATCAAACACTCCCAGGGCAGGTACAGGGTTAGATACAGAGTAAAGCTCCCTCTACACTGTCCCGTCAAACACTCCCAGGGCAGGTACAGGGTTAGATACAGAGTAAAGCTCCCTCCACACTGTCCCGTCAAACACTCCCAGGGCAGGTACAGGGTTAGATACAGAGTAAAGCTCCCTCTGCACTGTCCCGTCAAACACTCCCAGGGCAGGTACAGGGTTAGATACAGAGTAAAGCTCCCTCTACACTGTCCCGTCAAACACTCCCAGGACAGGTACAGGGTTGGATACAGAGTAAAGCTCCCTCTACACTGTCCCATCAAACACTCCCAGGGCAGGTACAGGGTTAGATACAGAGTAAAGCTCCCTCTACACTGTCCCATCAAACACTCCCAGGGCAGGTACAGGGTTAGATACAGAGTAAAGCTCCCTCGACACTGTCCCGTCAAACACCCCCAGTGCAGGGACAGGGTTAGATACAGAGTAAAGCTCCCTCTACACTGTCCCGTCAAACACTCCCAGGGCAGGTACAGGGTTAGATACAGAGTAAAGCTCCCTCTGCACTGTCCCGTCAAACACTCCCAGGACAGGTACAGGGTTGGATACAGAGTAAAGCTCCCTCTACACTGTCCCATCAAACACTCCCAGGGCAGGTACAGGGTTAGATACAGAGTAAAGCTCCCTCTACACTGTCCCGTTCAACACTCCCAGGGCAGGTACAGGGTTAGATACAGAGTAAAGCTCACTCCACACTGTCCCGTCAAACACTCCCAGGGCAGGTACAGGGTTAGATACAGAGTAAAGCTCCCTCTACACTGTCCCATCAAACACTCCCAGGGCAGGTGCAGGGTTAGATACAGAGTAAAGCTCCCTCTACACGGTCCCGTCAAACACTCCCAGGGCAGGTACAGGGTTAGATACAGAGTAAAGCTCCCTCCACACTGTCCCGTCAAACACTCCCAGGACAGGTACAGGGTTGGATACAGAGTAAAGCTCCCTCCACACTGTCCCATCAAACACTCCCAGGGCAGGTACAGGGTTAGATACAGAGTAAAGCTCCCTCCGCACTGTCCCGTCAAACACTCCCAGGGCAGGTACAGGGTTAGATACAGAGTAAAGCTCCCTCTACACTGTCCCATCAAACACTCCCAGGGCAGGTACAGGGTTAGATACAGAGTAAAGCTCCCTCTACACCGTCCCATCAAACACTCCCAGGGCAGGTCCAGGGTTAGATACAGAGTAAAGCTCCCTCTACACTGTCCCGTCAAACACTCCCAGGGCAGGTACAGGGTTAGATACAGAGTAAAGCTCCCTCCACACTGTCTCGTCAAACACTCCCAGGGCAGGTACAGGGTTAGATACAGAGTAAAGCTCCCTCTACACTGTCCCATCAAACACTCCCAGGGCAGGTACAGGGTTAGATACAGAGTAAAGCTCCCTCTACACTGTCCCGTCAAACACTCCCAGGGCAGGTACAGGGTTAGATACAGAGTAAAGCTCCCTCCGCACTGTCCCGTCAAACACTCCCAGGGCAGGTACAGGGTTAGATACAGAGTAAAGCTCCCTCTGCACTGTCCCGTCAAACACTCCCAGGGCAGGTACAGGGTTAGATACAGAGTAAAGCTCCCTCCGCACTGTCCCGTCAAACACTCCCAGGGCAGGTACAGGGTTAGATACAGAGTAAAGCTCCCTCCGCACTGTCCCATCAAACACTCCCAGGGCAGGTACAGGGTTAGATACAGAGTAAAGCTCCCTCTACACTGTCCCATCAAACACTCCCAGGGCAGGTACAGGGTTAGATACAGAGTAAAGCTCCCTCTACACTGTCCCATCAAACACTCCCAGGGCAGGTACAGGGTTAGATACAGAGTAAAGCTCCCTCTACACTGTCCCGTCAAACACTCCCAGGGCAGGTGCAGGGTTAGATACAGAGTAAAGCTCCCTCTACACTGTCCCATCAAACACTCCCAGAGCAGGTGCAGGGTTAGATACAGAGTAAAGCTCCCTCTACACTGTCCCGTCAAACACTCCCAGGGCAGGTGCAGGGTTAGATACAGAGTAAAGCTCCCTCTACACTGTCCCGTCAAACACTCCCAGGGCAGGTGCAGGGTTAGATACAAAGTAAAGCTCCCTCTACACTGTCCCATCAAACACTCCCAGAGCAGGTGCAGGGTTAGATACAGAGTAAAGCTCCCTCTACACTGTCCCGTCAAACACTCCCAGGGCAGGTGCAGGGTTAGATACAGAGTAAAGCTCCCTCTACACTGTCCCGTCAAACACTCCCAGGGCAGGTGCAGGGTTAGATACAGAGTAAAGCTCCCTCTACACTGTCCCGTCAAATACTCCCAGGGCAGGTACAGGGTTAGATTCAGAGTAAAGCTCCCTCTACACTGTCCCATCAAACACTCCCAGAGCAGGTGCAGGGTTAGATACAGAGTAAAGCTCCCTCTACACTGTCCCATCAAACACTCCCAGGGCAGGTGCAGGGTTTGATACAGAGTAAAGCTCCCTCTACACTGTCCCATCAAACACTCCCAGGGCAGGTGCAGGGTTTGATACAGAGTAAAGCTCCCTCTACACTGTCCTGTCAAACACTCCCAGGGCAGGTGCAGGGTTTGATACAGAGTAAAGCTCCCTCTGCACTGTCCCATCAAACACTCCCAGGGCAGGTACAGGGTAAGATACAGAGTAAAGCTCCCTCTACACTGTCCCATCTAACACTCCCAGGGCAGGTACAGGATTAGATACAGAGTAAAGCTCCCTCTACACTGTCCCGTCAAACACTCCCAGGGCAGGTGCAGGGTTAGATACAGAGTAAAGCTCCCTCTACACTGTCCCGTCAAACACTCCCAGGGCAGGTACAGGGTTAGATACAGAGTAAAGCTCCCTCTACACTGTCCCATCAAACACTCCCAGGGCAGGTACAGGGTTAGATACAGAGTAAAGCTCCCTCGACACGGTCCCGTCAAACACTCCCAGGGCAGGTACAGGGTTGGATACAGAGTAAAGCTCCCTCCACACTGTCCCGTCAAACACTCCCAGGGCAGGTACAGGGTTAGACACAGAGTAAAGCTCCCTCTGCACTGTCCCGTCAAACACTCCCAGGACAGGTACAGGGTTGGATACAGAGTAAAGCTCCCTCTACACTGTCCCATCAAACACTCCCAGGGCAGGTACAGGGTTAGATACAGAGTAAAGCTCCCTCTGCACTGTCCCGTCAAACACTCCCAGGGCAGGTACAGGGTTAGATACAGAGTAAAGCTCCCTCTACACTGTCCCATCAAACACTCCCAGGGCAGGTACAGGGTTAGATACAGAGTAAAGCTCCCTCTACACCGTCCCATCAAACACTCCCAGGGCAGGTACAGGGTTAGATACAGAGTAAAGCTCCCTCTACACTGTCCCGTCAAACACTCCCAGGGCAGGTACAGGGTTAGATACAGAGTAAAGCTCCCTGAACACTGTCCCGTCAAACACTCCCAGGGCAGGTACAGGGTTAGATACAGAGTAAAGCTCCCTCTACACTGTCCCATCAAACACTCCCAGGGCAGCTACAGGGTTAGATACAGAGTAAAGCTCCCTCTACACTGTCCCGTCAAACACTCCCAGGGCAGGTACAGGGTTAGATACAGAGTAAAGCTCCCTCCGCACTGTCCCGTCAAACACTCCCAGGGCAGGTACAGGGTTAGATACAGAGTAAAGCTACCTCTGCACTGTCCCGTCAAACACTCCCAGGGCAGGTACAGGGTTAGATACAGAGTAAAGCTCCCTCTACACTGTCCCGTCAAACACTCCCAGGACAGGTACAGGGTTGGATACAGAGTAAAGCTCCCTCTACACTGTCCCATCAAACACTCCCAGGGCAGGTACAGGGTTAGATACAGAGTAAAGCTCCCTCTACACTGTCCCGTCAAACACTCCCAGGGCAGGTACAGGGTTAGATACAGAGTAAAGCTCCCTCTACACTGTCCCATCAAACACTCCCAGGGCAGGTACAGGGTTAGATACAGAGTAAAGCTCCCTCGACACTGTCCCATCAAACACTCCCAGGGCAGGTACAGGGTTAGATACAGAGTAAAGCTCCCTCTACACTGTCCCATCAAACACTCCCAGGGCAGGTACGGGGTTAGATACAGAGTAAAGCTCCCTCTACACTGTCCCATCAAACACTCCCAGGGCAGGTACAGGGTTAGATACAGAGTAAAGCTCCCTCCGCACTGTCCCGTCAAACACTCCCAGGGCAGGTACAGGGTTAGATACAGAGTAAAGCTCGCTCTGCACTGTCCCGTCAAACACTCCCAGGGCAGGTACAGGGTTAGATACAGAGTAAAGCTCCCTCTACACTGTCCCGTCAAACACTCCCAGGACAGGTACAGGGTTGGATACAGAGTAAAGCTCCCTCTACACTGTCCCATCAAACACTCCCAGGGCAGGTACAGGGTGAGATACAGAGTAAAGCTCCCTCTACACTGTCCCGTCAAACACTCCCAGGGCAGGTACAGGGTTAGATACAGAGTAAAGCTCCCTCTACACTGTCCCATCAAACACTCCCAGGGCAGGTACAGGGTTAGATACAGAGTAAAGCTCCCTCGACACTGTCCCATCAAACACTCCCAGGGCAGGTACAGGGTTAGATACAGAGTAAAGCTCCCTCTACACTGTCCCATCAAACACTCCCAGGGTCATGTACAGGGTTAGATACAGAGTAAAGCTCCCTCTGCACTGTCCCGTCAAACACTCCCAGGGCAGGTACAGGGTTAGATACAGAGTAAAGCTCCCTCTACACTGTCCCGTCAAACACTCCCAGGGCGGGTACAGGGTTAGATACAGAGTAAAGCTCCCTCTACACTGTCCCATCAAACACTCCCAGGGCAGGTACAGGGTTAGATACAGAGTAAAGCTCCCTCTGCACTGTCCCATCAAACACTCCCAGGGCAGGTACAGGGTTAGATACAGAGTAAAGCTCCCTCTACACTGTCCCATCAAACCCTCCCAGGGCAGGTACAGGGTTAGATACAGAGTAAAGCTCCCTCTACACTGTCCCATCAAACACTCCCAGGGCAGGTACAGCATTCCAGAGGGAATACAGGGAATTCCAGAGCTTAGGGCCCAGACAGCTGAAGGCACGGCCGCCAATGGTGGAGCGATGGGAATCGGGGAAAGGCCAGAATTGGAGGAACGCAGAGATCTCGGAGGGTTGTAGGGGGCTGGAGGAGGTTACAGAGATAGGGAGGGGGGCGAGGGCCATGCAGAGATCTCGGAGGGTTTGTAGGGGGCTGGAGGAGGTTACAGAGATAGGGAGGGGGGGCGAGGGCCATGCAGAGATCTCGGAGGGTTTGTCGGGGGCTGGAGGGGGTTACAGAGATAGGGAGGGGGGGGCCAGGGCCATGCAGAGATCTCGGAGGGTTTGTAGGGGGCTGGAGGAGGTTACAGAGATAGGGAGGGGGGGCGAGGGACATGAGGAGATCTCGGAGGGGTTTGTCGGGGGCTGGAGGAGGTTACAGAGATAGGGAGAGGGGGTGAGGGCCATGCAGAGATCTCGGAGGGTTTGTAGGGGGCTGGAGGAGGTTACAGAGATGGGGAGGGGGGGCGAGGGCCATGCAGAGATCTCGGAGGGTTTGTAGGGGGCTGGAGGGGGTTTCAGAGATAGGGAGGGGGGCGAGGGCCTTGCAGAGATCTCGGAGGGTTTGTCGGGGGCTGGAGGAGGTTACAGAGATAGGGAGGGGGGGGTGCGAGGGCCAGGATCGTTTGGGCCCCTGGACGGTGGGGAGGGAGGAGGTGGACGGAGGCAGGCGTTTCCTCTCCTGGGCTCGCAGGGGGAAGGAGCCGTGGGGAGGAGGGCGGGCGTTGGGGAGAGTGGGCCCGGGGGTGTCGAGGAGGGAGGGAGCGGTCCCCTCGGAAAGGCTGAAAGAGGAGGGGAGGGGAAGATGCGCGTTTGGCGGTGGAGATGGCGCAGGTGGCGGAGGACGAGACGGAGAAACTGGGAGAGGGGAGGTCGCGGGAGGAAGCAGTGGGCCTACGATATGTCGGTTGAGGGAGATGGGGAAGTCGAGGAAGGGAAGGGAAGAGGCGGAGATGGACGAGGGGAGGGGTTGGGACTCTGGAGAAAGAGGTGAGGGAGGGGACCTGAGCAGGGAGACACTATTTGGGCCACGGCTCGAGTACTGAGTCCAGGTCTGGTCACCACATTACAGGAAGGATGTGATCGCACTCGAGAGGGTGCAGAGGAGATTTACGAGGGTGTTGCCAGGACTGGAGAATCTTAGCGATGAGGAAAGATTGGACGGGCTGGGGTTGTTCTCTTTGGGACCGAGGGGAGATTTAATTGAGGTGTGTAAAATGATGAGGGGGGCCGAGATAGAGTGGATAGGAAGGACTTATTTCCCTTAGCGGAGAGGTCAATAACCGGGGCGGGGGGGGCATAGATTTAAAGTAAGAAGGAGTAGAGGGGAGCTGAGGAGAGATGTTTTCACTCAGAGGGTGGTGGGAGTCTGGAACTCGCCGCACGAGAGGGTGGGAGAGGCAGAGACCCTCAACTCATTCGGAAAGCACCTGAAGTCCCCCTCACCCACGGGGCTGCGTACAACGCGGTGGAAAGCGGGATCAGGCCGGCTGGCTCGTTTTTTGGGCCGGCGTGGACGCGACGGGCCGAACGGCCTCCTTCTCTGCCCGTAAACTTTCCTGTGATTCGAGCTGGTGGCTAGAGGAGGAAGCAGAGGGGGGAGGTGTAGAGGGACTGGACGTCCAAGGCGTAAAGGGACCGGGGATCTGGTGAGAAACCATTAAATGTTGGTGTTCAGAGGGATTTGGGTGTCCTGGTACACGAAACGCAGAAAGTTAACCTGCAGGGACAGCGAGCAATTAGGAAGGCAAATGGTATGTTGGCCTTTATTGCAAGGGGGTTGGAGTACAAGAGTAAGGAAGTCTTGCTACAATTGTACAGGGCTCTGGTGAGACCCTCACCTGGAGCACTGCGTCCAGTTCTGGTCTCCTTATCTAAGGAAGGAGATACTTGCCTTCGAGGCGGTGCAACGAAGGTTCACCAGATTGATTCCTGGGGATGAGAGGGTTGTCCCATGAGGAGAGGTTTAGTAGAATGGGCCGAGACTCTCTGGAGTTTGGAAGAATGAGAGGTGATCTCATTGAAACATCTAAGATTCTGAGGGGGGGCTCGACAGGGTAGATGCCGAGAGGCTGTTCCCCCATGGCTGGACAGTCTAGAACCAGGGGGCGCAGTCTCGGGATAAGGGGTCGGCCATCCTAGACTGAGACGAGGGGGAATTTCTACGCTCAGAGGGTTGTGAATCTTTGGAATTCTCTACCCCCAGAGCGCTGTGGATGCTCAGATGTTGAGTCTATTCAAGGCTGAGATCGGTAGATTTTTGGACTCGAGGGGAATCAAGGGATATGGGGACCGGGCGGGAAAGTGGAGCTGAGGTCGGAGACCGGCCATGATCTGATCGGACGGCGGAGCGGGCTCGAGGGGGCCGAGCGGCCCACTCCTGCCCCTTATTTCTTACGTCCTTACGAACTGGGAATCCTCCAGGAGGGCTTTCGGCAGGGACAGGAGAAGGGGAGAAAAAAGAACAGAGTCGAGGTCGGAGGGACTATCTCCTTTGGACATCCACTGTTTTGAACTTTTTACCGTTTCGAAAGCACCCTGTTCTATCCCTTTTTGGTCCAAAGTGGATGACCTCACATTTGTCTACATTGAATTCCATTTGCCACAGTTTTGCCCATTCACCTAATCTATCAATATCGCTTTGTAATTTTATGTTTTCATCCACACTGCTTACAAGGCCGCCAATCTTTGTGTCATCGTAGATATGAGACTTTCGATGCCTTCATCGAAGTCGTTAATAAATATTGTGAATAATTGAGGCCCCAAGACAGATCCCTGCGGGACTCCACGAGCCACATCCTGCCAATGTGAGGACCGACCCATTATCCCTACTCTCTGTCGCCTTTCGCTCAGCCAACTTCCTAACCGAGTCATGGGATGTGGGCGTCGCTGGGCGAGGCCGGCATTTATTGCCCATCCCTAATCGCCCCTTGAGAAGGTGGCGGTGAGCCGCCATCTTGAACCGCTGCAGTCCGTCTGGTGAAGGTTCTCCCACCGTGCCGTTGGGAAGGGAGTTCCAGGATTTTGACCCAGCGACGATGAAGGAACGGCCGATATATTTCCAAGTCGGGATGGTGTGTGACTCGGAGGGGAACGTGCGGGTGGGGGTTGTCCCCATGTGCCCGCTGCCCTGGTCCTTCTAGGTGGGAGAGGTCGCGGGTTTGGGAGGTGCTGTCGAAGAAGCCTTGGCGAGTTGCTGCAGTGCATCCTGTGGATGGTCCACACTGCAGCCACGGTGCGCCGGTGGTGAAGGGAGTGAATGTTTAGGGTGCCAATCGAGCGGGGCTGCTTTGTCCTGGATGGCGTCGAGCTTCTCGAGCGTTGTTGGAGCTGCACTCGTCCAGGCAAGTGGAGAGTATTCCATCACACTCCTGACTTGTGCCTTGTAGATGGTGGAAAGGCTTTGGGGAGTCAGGAGGTGAGTCACTCGCCGCAGAATACCCAGCCTCTGACCTGCTCTCGTAGCCACAGTATTTATATGGCTGGTCCAGTTAAGTTTCTGGTCAATGGTGACCCCCAGGATGTTGATGGTGGGGGATTCGGCGATGGTAATGCCGTTGAATGTCAAGGGGAGGTGGTTAGACTCTCTCTTGTTGGAGATGGTCATTGCCTGGCACTTGTCTGGCGCGAATGTTACTTGCCACTTATCAGCCCAAGCCTGGATGTTGTCCAGGTCTTGCTGTACGTGGGCACGGACTGCTTCATTATCTGAGGGGTTGCGAATGGAACTGAACACTGTGCAACCATCAGCGAACATCCCCATTTCTGACCTTATGATGGAGGGATGGTCATTGATGAAGCAGCTGAAGATGGTTGGGCCCAGGACACTGCCCTGAGGAACTCCTGCAGCAATGCCCTGTGGCTGAGATGATTGGCCTCCAACAACCACTACCATCTTCCTTTGTGCTCGGTATGACTCCAGCCACTGGAGAGTTTTCCCCCTGATTCCCATTGACTTCAATTTTACTGGGGCTCCTTGGTGCCACACTCGGTCGAACGCTGCCTTGATGTCAAGGGCAGTCACTCTCACCTCACCTCTGGAGTTCAGCCCTCTCCCCCTCGCTCTCTCCGCGGCTCTGAACTTGCTCGGGGGCGGTTCAATCTTCAACTTTTTCCAGTTCTGACGAAAGGCGAGAGGTCTTCAGCCTGAAACGTCAACTCTGTCTCTCTCCGTGGGTGATCCCTGCACCCTCTGTTTTATTCTCAACCCCTTTTTACCCCCTCAATTGGATCACATTTACGCTCGAGGGGATTAACATGCCAATGTCGGGATTTAAGCGTCCGGGGGGGAGATTTGGGTGCAGGAACAGGGAGACCCGAGGGTGTGCGTACACAAATCTTTGAAGGTGGCAGGACAGCTCGAGAAGGCACTGGGGTTAGACCCCCAACTGGAGTACCGGGCCCCGCACTTTAGGAAGGGTGTCGAGACCCTCGGAGAGGGGGCGGAGATTTACCAGAGCGGTCCCCGGGGGGGGGGTCTTCAGTTAATGTGGAGAGACTGGGGTTGTTCTCAGAGCGGAGAAGGTTAAGGGGGAGGTTTGATCGAGGGGTTCGCAAACACGAGGGGGTTTTCGACAGAGTGAATGAGGAGGGAGTGTTTCCCGGTGGGCAGGAGAGGGCGGGGATTTAAGGTGATTGGTAAAAGAACCAGAAAATCTTTTTTTAACGCAGCGAGTGTTTGTGGATCTGGAATCCACTGCCCGAGGGGGCAGATTCGATCATGGCCTTCGAAAGGGAACTGGATAAAGACTTGACGGGGAAAAAGATGTGCAGGGGCTACGGGGGAAAGGGCGGGAGGGAGGGAGAGTGGGGGCTGGCCGGATTGCTCTTGCAGAGAGAGCCGGCACGGACTCGAGGGGCCGAGCGGCCTCCTCCCGCGCGGCGACACCCCCTTTCTACGAGCCCGGGAAATCGTCCGGCAGCGTGCGGCGGGATTCGCGGCCGAGGGGGACATCTCGGCAGACACAAGAGAAGCCTTCAGATCCCCCGTCGGGACCTCTCTCTCTTTCCGCCGTTTTCCAGCTCGCCGTTGGTGGCTATTCCGCTGCGTGGGGCTTCTCCCCCAACCTTCCCTTCCCCTCCCCCCCCTACACCTCGCAGGGTTCGGGAGGGGGGGTGGTGGGTGGTGTGGGGGGTGTGTGTGTGGGATTGGAGGTGGGGGGGGGGGGCGCTCGCCAAGTTGGTGGGCGGGCCCCCACCCCCCCCGATCTCAGCTCCTTGAGCAGGCAGGCTATTCGACTGTGGGAGGAAGCGCCTCAGTGCGTGACGGCACCGATCGCCGACAAAGGGCAAGGTGGTGGTGGGGGGGGGCCGCCAATCCATCCAAGAGGGGGGGGGCCCGCCAGCCAGTACCTGTCAATCACCCCTCCCCCCGCCCCAGACAGAATGGGGTGGGCGGGGCCGACTCAGCTGTCTGTAACTCCTCCCCTCCAGAGAGAAAGGGGGTGGGCGGGGCCAACTCAGCTGTCAATCACACCTCCCCCCCAGACAGAAGGGGTGGGCGGGGCCAACTCAGCTGTCAATCACCCCTCCCCCCAGACAAAAAGTGTGGGAGGGGCCAACTCAGCTGTCAATCACACCTCCCCCCCAGACAGAAGGGGTGGGTGGGGCCAACTCAGCTGTCAATCACACCTCCCCCCCAGACAGAAGGGGTGGGCGGGGCCATCTCAGCTGTCAATCACCCCTCCCCCCAGACAAAAAGTGTGGGAGGGGCCAACTCAGCTGTCAATCACACCTCCCCCCCAGACAGAAGGGGTGGGCGGGGCCAACTCAGCTGTCAATCACACCTCCCCCCAGACAGAAGGGGTAGGCGGGGCCAACTCAGCTGTCAATCAACCTCGCCCCAGACAGAAGGGGTGGGAGGGGCCAACTCAGCTGTCAATCAACCTCGCCCCAGACAGAAGGGGTGGGCGGGGCCAACTCAGCTGTCAATCACATCGCCCCCAGGTGGAAGGGGTGGGCGGGGCCATCTCAGCTGTCAATCACAACTCCCCCAGACAAAGGGCGGGGCCATCTCAGCTGTCAATCACCCCTCCCCCCAGACAGAACGTGTGGGAGGGGCCAACTCAGCTGTCAATCACCCCTCCCCCCAGACAGAACGTGTGGGAGGGGCCAACTCAGCTGTCAATCACACCTCCCCCACACAAAGGGATAAGGGCGGGGCCATCTCAGCCGCCAATCAACCCCCAAGACATGGGCGGGGCCAACTCAGCTGCCCGTCAACCTCAGCAGGCTCCACCCCCTCCCGTCAATCAAACTCACCAGAACCGCCCACTTGAAGCCGTTCAATGAGGCCGAATAGGGGGAGGAGCCAGCATCAATCGGTGACGTAATTTCATCTGTCAATCATTCAAAAAAGGGGCGGTTCCAGCTGACGTAGCCGGAACCTTCTGGACAAGTAGTAAAAGAGCTATAACCAGTGAGGCAATGGCGAGAGCCAGGCGGGCAACCCTGCAGCTCACCCCTCACAGTGAGGGTGGGGGGTGGGTTCATTCCCCCCCCCAACCAAACCCTACACCTACACCCGCCACCCCAGCCCCGCAGACCTCCAGCTGCCCCCCCAAAATAATAATTACTTTCGACTAGTCGGCGGCATTGAGGGGAGTTGGGTTTGGCGCTGCATTCTGGGAGGCGCATCTCATTAGGCGGCGGGCTCGCTGATTGGTGAAAATGGCCCTTGCCTCTTACCCCCAACTCCCAAGCTAAAATTGCCCACTAATTAGCAGACCCTGGGTTGAGACTGGGGTTGTTGGTTCTTCCCCTCGCCGAGACCCGTCCCGAGTGTCTCCGGGGGGCCCACCGCAGTCGGACCGCCAGTGCGGCCTGCACTAACGTCAAAAGCCTGACCTCCAGTGCGGCCTGCACTAACGTCAAAAGCCTGACCTCCAGTGCGGCCTGCACTAACGTCAGAAGCCTGACCTCCAGTGCGGCCTGCACCAACGTCAAAAGCCTGACCTCCAGTGCGGCCTGCACTAATGTCAAAAGCCTGACCTCCAGTGCGGCCTGCACTAACGTCAGAAGCCTGGGTCCAGTACGGCCAACTCTCCCCTCAGAAGCCTGGGTCCAGTACGGCCAACTACCCTCGGAAGCCTGGGTCCAGTACGGCCTACTCTCCCCTCAGAAGCCTGAGTCCAGTACGGCCTACTCTCCCCTCAGAAGCCTGGGTCCAGTACGGCCAACTCTCCCCTCAGAAGCCTGGGTCCAGTACGGCCTACTCTCCCCTCAGAAGCCTGAGTCCAGTACGGCCTACTCTCCCCTCAGAAGCCTGGGTCCAGTACGGCCAACTCTACCCTCGGAAGCCTGGGTCCAGTACGGCCAACTCTCCCCTCAGAAGCCTGGGTCCAGTACGGCCTACTCTCCCCTCAGAAGCCTGGGTCCAGTACGGCCTACTCTCCCCTCAGAAGCCTGGGTCCAGTACGGCCAACTCTACCCTCGGAAGCCTGGGTCCAGTACGGCCTTTTCTACCCTCAGAAGCCTGGGTCCAGTACGGCCAACTCTCCCCTCAGAAGCCTGGGTCCAGTACGGCCAACTCTCCCCTCAGAAGCCTGGGTCCAGTACGGCCTACTCTCCCCTCAGAAACCTGGTTCCAGTACGGCCAACTCTCCCCTCAGAAGCCTGGGTCCAGTACGGCCAACTCTCCCCTCAGAAGCCTGGGTCCAGTACGGCCAACTCTACCCTCGGAAGCTTGGGTCCAGTACGGCCAACTCTACCCTCGGAAGCCTGGGTCCAGTACGGCCTACTCTCCCCTCAGAAGCCTGGGTCCAGTACGGCCAACTCTACCCTCGGAAGCCTGGGTCCAGTACGGCCTACTCTCCCCTCAGAAACCTGGGTCCAGTACGGCCAACACTCCCCTCAGAAGCCTGGGTCCAGTACGGCCAACTCTCCCCTCAAAAGCCTGGGTCCAGTACGGCCAACTCTCCCCTCAGAAGCCTGGGTCCAGTACGGCCAACTCTCCCCTCAGAAGCCTGGGTCCAGTACGGCCAACACTCCCCTCAGAAGCCTGGGTCCAGTACGGCCAACTCTCCCCTCAAAAGCCTGGGTCCAGAACGGCCTACTCTCCCCTCAAAAGCCTGGGTCCAGTACGGCCAACTCTCCCCTCAGAAGCCTGGGTCCAGTACGGCCAACTCTCCCCTCAGAAGCCTGGGTCCAGTACGGCCTACTCTCCCCTCAAAAGCCTGGGTCCAGTACGGCCAACTCTCCCCTCAGAAGCCTGGGTCCAGTACGGCCAACTCTCCCCTCAGAAGCCTGGGTCCAGTACGGCCAACTCTCCCCTCAGAAACCTGGGTCCAGTACGGCCAACTCTCCCCTCAGAAGCCTGGGTCCAGTACGGCCAACTCTCCCCTCAGAAGCCTGGTTCCAGGACGGCCTACTCTCCCCTCAGAAGCCTGGGTCCAGTACGGCCAACTCTCCCCTCAGAAGCCTGGGTCCAGTATGGCCTGCTCTACCGTTAGAAGCCCAACCTCCAGTACGGCCTGCTGTACCTTCACAAGCCTGACCGGACTGGGAGCCAGTGTAGGTCAGCGAGCAGAGAGGGCGATGCGTGAAGGGGGACCTGGTGCGGGTTGGGGTACGGGGTCAGCGGGGCCTTGGGATGAGATCGACTTTACGCTCAACTTAAGGCGAACTGAGGCGTTGGTCTGAATTGGGTGTTGTGGGATCTTGCTGTGCGCAAAACGGCTGCCACCATTGAGGCAAGGTTGACCTCCCTTCGACAGGACTCCACCAGCAACACCCAGGGTCGGTACCGAGGGAGCGCCGCACAGTCCGAGTGACATTGGGGTGACCTTCGCCCCTTTTATCTGGGGGCTTGTACCTGGTGGCCCTGCAGACGCGTTCTACCTCGGACCTCCAGACAAAGATTGCTCGGGTGACTGTGATGGCGGAGTTGTGGGGAACGGGCCAGAGCCTGGCCACGTTGAGGAACACAGCGAGTACGTCACATCTTATCACCAGGCTCCTGCCGGATATGGAGAGGGAGCACCCACCCACAGACCAAGCTTCTGTATGACCTTGGCGAGCAGATAAAAGCAGCCCCAAGCTCAGTTCTGGTATCATCCCAGTAAATCTATTTTGCACTGTTTCCAGTGCCTCGACAAATATGGAGACCAGAACTGTTCACAGTGCTCCAAGTGTGGTCTGACCGAGGTATATGGAGACCAGAACTGTGCACAGTGCTCCAAGTGTGGTCTGACCGAGGTATATGGAGACCAGAACTGTGCACGGTGCTCCGAGTGTGGTCTAACCAAGGTATATGGAGACCAGAACTGTGCACAGTGCTCCAAGTGTGGTCTAACCAAGGTATATGGAGACCAGAACTGTGCACAGTGCTCCAAGTGTGGTCTAACCAAGGTATCTGGAGACCAGAACTGTGCACAGTGCTCCAAGTGTGGTCTAACCAAGGTATATGGAGACCAGAACTGTGCACAATGCTCCACGTGTGGTCTAACCAAGGTATACGGAGACCAGAACTGTGCACAGTGCTCCAAGTGTGGTCTGACTGAGGCAAATGGAGACCAGAACTGCGCACAGTGCTCCAAGTGTGGTCTAACCAAGGTATACGCAGACCAGAACTGTGCACAGTGCTCCGAGTGTGGTCTAACCAATGTATACGGAGACCAGAACTGTGCACAGTGCTCCAAGTGTGGTCTAACCAAGGTATATGGAGACCAGAACTGTGCACAGTGCTCCAAGTGTGGTCTAACCAAGGTATATGGAGACCAGAACTGTGCACAGTGCTCCAAGTGTGGTCTAACCAAGGTATATGGAGACCAGAACTGTGCACAGTGCTCCGAGTGTGGTCTAACCAAGGTATATGGAGACCAGAACTGTGCACAGTGCTCCAAGTGTGGTCTAACCAAGGTATATGGAGACCAGAACTGTGCACAGTGCTCCAAGTGTGGTCTGACTGAGGCAAATGGAGACCAGAACTGTGCACAGTGCTCCAAATGTGGTGTAACCAAGGTATATGGAGACCAGAACTGTGCACAGTGCTCCAAGTGTGGTGTAACCAAGGTATATGGAGACCAGAACTGTGCACAGTGCTCCGAGTGTGGTCTAACCAAGGTACATGGAGACCAGAACTGAGCACAGTGCTCCGAGTGTGGTCTAACCAAGGTATATGGAGATCAGAACTGTGCACAGTGCTCCAAGTGTGGTCTGACTGAGGCAAATGGAGACCAGAACTGTGCACCGTGCTCCAAGTGTGGTGTAACCAAGGTATATGCAGACCAGAACTGAGCACGGTGCTCCAAGTGTGGTCTAACCAAGGTTCTGTACAAGTTTAACAGAACTTCTCTGCTTTTCAATTCTCGAAATGAAGCCCAGAGCTTGATTTGCCTTTTTTACGGCCTTAGTAACCTGCGGTCGCTGCTTTCAGTGATGTGTGTGTCTGTCCCCCCCTCGATCCCTCTGCTCCTCCGCCCTGTTTAGACTCTTATTATCCAGGCAGGAGGTGCCCTCCTCATCCCTCCCACCGAAATGCACCGCCTCCCACTTTCTACACCCGTTCTGGCGAGTTCATTAATGTCACAACTTGCTAAGTCTTGTGTTTCGGGGTGCGTCAGGCAATGGTTTCACTTTACCTGTGACGCCACAGAGAACAGCAAACAAGACCGTCGCAAAACAGGAAACAACACCAAGGTTGCTGGCCATGGCAGCTTGCTAAAGTCTCAGGCCTGTCTGTCTCTCTCTCTCTCTCTCTCTCTCTGGATACCGAGGTGAATTCACAGGGAGAGGCAGCCCACCGGGAGATCAGGTAAGCGACTGAAAGGGGACGATGCTTTTACAGGAGGCAGTCTCGTCCCTCGAGAAGGTATCTCCCTCAGGGAAGGGGGGCTTGGTCCCAGGGGAGCACGGTACTAGATCTGGTGTGGGGGAGTCCCAACGGTCAGCTCCCCCTCCCCGGCAGTCTGGGGAGACATCCAGCCCCAGACATACAGGTGGGAAAAGGCCAACTCTCCCTTCGATGGGTAGACTGGGTGGGGACCAGAGAGCTTTACTCCGTATCTAACCCTGAACCTGCCCCTGGGAGTGTTTGATGGGACAGTGTAGAGGGAGCTTTACTCTGTATCTAACCCTGAACCTGCCCCTGGGAGTGTTTGATGGGACAGTGTAGAGGGAGCTTTACTCTGTATCTAACCCTGTACCTGCCCTGGGAGTGTTTGATGGGACAGTGTAGAGGGAGCTTTACTCCGTATCTAACCCTGAACCTGCCCCTGGGAGTGTTTGATGGGACAGTGTAGAGGGAGCTTTACTCCGTATCTAACCCTGAACCTGCCCCTGGGAGTGTTTGACGGGACAGTGTAGAGGGAGCTTTACTCTGTATCTAACCCTGTACCTGCCCCTGGGAGTGTTTGACGGGACAGTGTAGAGGGAGCTTTACTCCGTATCTAACCCTGAACCTGTCCCTGGGAGTGTTTGACGGGACAGTGTAGAGGGAGCTTTACTCTGTATCTAACCCTGTACCTGCCCTGGGAGTGTTTGACGGGACAGTGTAGAGGGAGCTTTACTCTGTATCTAACCCTGTACCTGCCCTGGGAGTGTTTGACGGGACAGTGTAGAGGGAGCTTTACTCTGTATCTAACCCTGTACCTGCCCTGGGAGTGTTTGACGGGACAGGGAGGAGGGTCAGTACTGAGGGAGCGCCGCACTGTCGGAGGGTCGGTACTGAGGGAGCGCCGCACTGTCGGAGGGTCAGTACTGAGGGAGGGCCGCACTGTCGGAGGGTCGGTACTGAGGGAGCGCCGCACTGTCGGAGGGTCGGTACTGAGGGAGCGCCGCACTGTCGGAGGGTCGGTACTGAGGGAGCGCCGCACTGTCGGAGGGTCGGTACCGAGGGAGCGCCGCGCTGTGGGAGGGTCGGTACCGAGGGAGTGCCGCGCTGTCGGAGGGTCGGTACTGAGGGAGCGCCGCACTGTCGGAGGGTCGGTACTGAGGGAGCGCCGCACTGTCGGAGGGTCAGTACTGAGGGAGCGCCGCACTGTGGGAGGGTCGGTACCGAGGGAGCGCCGCACTGTCGGAGGGTCGGTGCTGAGGGAGGGCCGCACTGTCGGAGGGTCGGTACTGAGGGAGCGCCGCGCTGTCGGAGGGTCGGTACTGAGGGAGTGCCGCACTGTCGGAGGGTCGGTACTGAGGGAGCGCCGCACTGTCGGAGGGTCAGTACTGAGGGAGCGCCGCACTGTGGGAGGGTCGGTACCGAGGGAGCGCCGCACTGTCGGAGGGTCGGTACCGAGGGAGCGCCGCACTGTCGGAGGGTCGGTACCGAGGGAGCGCCGCACTGTCGGAGGGTCGGTACTGAGGGAGCGCCGCACTGTCGGAGGGTCGGTACCGAGGGAGCGCCGCACTGTCGGAGGGTCGGTACCGAGGGAGCGCCGCACTGTCGGAGGGTCGGTACTGAGGGAGCACCGCACTGTCGGAGGGTCAGTACTGAGGGAGCGCCGCGCTGTCGGAGGTGCCGTCTTTCGGACGAGACGTTAAACCGAGGGCCCCGTCTGCCCCTCTCTTTGCAGGGTTATGGGGAAAAAGCCAGTTTGTTACTAATCGGAGATCTCTTTCAAAGGGCCAGCACAGGCATGACGGATCGAGTGGCCTCCTTCTGTGCTCCAAGAGTCTACAACTCTATAAGAGCAGCGAACATAAGAACAGAAGAAATAGGGGCAGGAGTTGGCCATTCGGCCCCTCGAGCCTGCTCCGACATTCCATCAGATCATGGCTGATCTTTGACCTCAACTCCACTTTCCCGCCCACTCCCCATATCCCTCGATTCCCCAGAAATCCATCCATCTCAGCCTCGAATATACTCAAGGACTCAGCATCACTGCCCTCTGGGGTGGAGAATTCCAAAGATTCACAACCCTCTGAGTGAAGAAATTCCCCCTCGTCTCAGTCTAGGATGGCCGACCCCTTATCCTGAGACGATGCCCCCTCGTTCTGGACTCTCCAGCTATGGGGGAACAGCCTCTCAGCATCTACCCTGTCAAACCCCTCTCAGAATCTTATGTTTCGATGAGATCCCCTCTCGTTCTGAACTTCAGAGAGTCTGGGAGAGACGTCAGGATCTTTTGCAGTCGGCAGGCAGTGACTTGTGGGGTCAGTGCTTGGGCCCCAGCTATTCACAATATATATCAACGATTTGGATGAGGGAACCAAATGTAATATTTCCAAGTTTGCTGACCACACAAAACCAGGTGGGATCGTGAGCTGTGAGGAGGATGCAAAGAGGCTTCAAGGGGATATAGACAAGTTGAGTGAGTGGGCAAGAACATGGCAGATGGATAGATGGGAAATTGTCCACTTTCGTGGGAAAAACAGAAAGGCAGAGCGTTTTTATAAATGGTGAGAGATTGGGAAAATGTTGATGTACAAAGGGACCTGGGTGTCCTTGTACACCAGTCACTGAAAGCAAACATTCAGGTGCAGCGAGCAGTTAGGAAGGCGAATGGTATGTTGGCCTTCATTGCAAGAGGATTTGAGACCAGGAGCAGGGATGTCTTACTGCAGTTATACAGGGTCTTGGTGAGACCACACCTGGAGTATTGGGCGCAGTTTTGGTCTCCTTACCTAAGAAAGGATATACTTGCCATAGAGGGAAGGTTCACCAGACTGATCCCTGGGATGGCGGGGTTGTCCCATGAGGAGAGATTGGGTCGACTCGGCTGGATAGACACATGAAGGAGAAAGGAATAGAAGGAGAGGGGGAGAGGGAGAGATGGAGTAGGGGAGGGAGGAGCAGAAACACCGGGATAGACCAGTTGGGCCGAATGGCCTGTTTCTGAGTTGCAGTTTCGATGTGCCTCGATGTGACCTCCCCCAAGGTGTGAAGACCCTCACTGGGAACCAACGCTCAATATTGGTTTGTGAGTGCCCCACTCCCAGGGGAGTCCTGCGCTGCCTGCCTGTCCCTCATAGTCCACCTGGCGGTCACCCATTCCCTCTCCGCCTGAACTCTCTGCCGCTGTGGGGGCGCCCGCCCCCGGAAACCTGCTGTCCACGTAGAGACGACCGCCGCCCCTCAAATTCAGAAACCAATCAACTCAATTCTTGCGCTAAGTTATCCCAGGCGTTCCACCAGTGTTTCAGCTCGTGAGCCTACGTTGCAACTTTCAACTTTTTCTTTTATTCGTTCGTGGGAAGCGGGCGTCGCTGGGCCAGGCCGGCATTTATTGCCCATCCCTAATCGCCCCTTGAGAAGGTGGCGGTGAGCCGCCATCTTGAACCGCTGCGGTCCGTGTGGTGAAGGTTCTCCCACAGTGCCGTTGGGAAGGGAGCTCCAGGATTTTGACCCAGCGACGATGAAGGAACGGCCGATATATTCCCAAGTCGGGATGGTGTGTGACTCGGAGGGGAACGTGCGGGTGGGGGTTGTCCCCATGTGCCCGCTGCCCTGGTCCTTCTAGGTGGGAGAGGTCGCGGGTTTGGGAGGCGCTGTCGAAGAAGCCTTGGCGAGTTGCTGCAGTGCATCCTGTGGACGGTCCACACTGCGGCCGCGGTGGGCCGGTGGTGAAGGGAGTGAATGTTTAGGGCGCCAATCGAGCGGGGCTGCTTTGTCCTGGATGGTGTCGAGCTTCTTGAGCGTTGTTGGAGCTGCACTCGTCCAGGCAAGTGGAGAGTATTCCATCACACTCCTGACTTGTGCCTTGTAGACGGTGGAAAGGCTTTGGGGAGTCAGGAGGTGAGTCACTCGCCCCAGAATACCCAGCCTCTGACCTGCTCTCGTAGCCACAGTATTTATATGGCTGGTCCAGTTAAGTTTCTGGTCAATGGTGACCCCCAGGATGTTGATGGTGGGAGATTCTGTGCCTGGATCTCCACCCAAAGCTCTGAAACTCTCATTTTGGATTTTTCTACAGATACCGATGGGCTCGATCGTCCATTTTCTACGTTGACCTTCTGATCACTGCCCGCCACAGTCCCAAATCTCTAAGACCTCGTCCCCACCGCTCCCTCCCTCCCTCCCTCTCCCCAAGGCCCCCCCCCCAATCTCAGCGTCCGAAACCCCGGGGCGGGGCGAGGGGGGAAGACCCACCCCATCGTCCACCGGGCTGGAACCCGACCGACCCCACCCTCCGTCTAAGAGCTCGGGAGCCTCGCCGACGAGTTAGGGGCCGTCCAATCCCGCTGGAAGGCGACAAGTCCACCTGGGGCCGGAGGAGGAGGAGGAGGAGGAAGGAGGAGGAGGGTAGGGGGAGAGAGGCCCCCCCCGCTTCTCCCACCTTCTGGAGAACCTGGTGGCCAGGTGTGTGCTTTCTCCGGTGGGGGCGGGGAGGTGGGACAAGAGTTTGGGAGGAGGAAGAGAGGGGCGAGGATGGAGGGGAATGGGACGGACGCGCCCTTGCCCCCCTGCAAAGACCACGATCAGATCCATCGCCTTCACCTGGTCTGGTACACCCTGCTCTTCCTCTTGGGGCTATCCCTCAATGGCACTGCCCTCTGGGTCTTCCTCCGCTGCTTCAAATTTAGCAACAAGACAGTGGTCTACATGTTCAACCTGGCCGCCTGCGACCTCCTCTTCACCCTGGCCCTGCCCCTCCGCATCTACTACTACGCCACCGACGCCTGGCCCTTCGGGGACGTGCCCTGCCAAATCGCGGGCTCCCTCTTCCACATCAACATGTACGGGAGCTGCCTCTTCCTGGCCTGTATCAACGTCGACCGCTACCTGGCCCTGGTCTACCCGCTGAAGGCGCGCCACCTCCGCCGGCCCGCGATCGCCAAGCGGGCGTGCGCGGGCGTCTGGGCGGTCATCGTCCTGGGCTGCGTTCCCGTGGCTCTGGCCCACGACACCAGCCGCTGCCAGGACAACGTGACGGAGGAGGTGAGATGCTTTGAGAGCTTCTCCCGCAGTGCTTGGCGCCATGAGATCTTGCCCCTGGTTCTGTGCCAGATGGTGCTGGGGTTCCTGGTGCCCCTTGGCACCGTGCTGTACTGCTCGGCCCGGGTCCTGCGGGCGCTGAGCGAGGCGGGGGCCGCTTCCCTGGCCCCGAAGAGGCGGAGGGCCGTGCGGTTGCTTCTGGTGAACGTGGCCATCTTTGTCATCTGCTTCCTGCCCTACAACGTGATCCTGGTCGTCTACGCTTTCCTCAGGGTTCGGACGGACTCCAGCTCTCCCCTGCGGGCCAACACCCGCTGGGCTCTGCAGTTGGCCGTGCTGATGGCCAGTTCCAACTCCTGCCTGGACCCCCTGGTCTACTATTTCAGCACCGAGGGCTTTCGGAACACTCTCCGGCCACGGCCGTCCGTCGATTCCGAGGACACCAAGCAGAGGTGGCTCAGCCTCATCTCCCGCAAGAGCAGGAGGTCCAAGGCGGCCAGGGAGGGGGCGAGGGGGCGCAAGGCCGGGACGTCCCGCCCGGACCCGGGGCGAGGGCCCGGGGAGCCGGGAACGGAGGACTCACTGGAGCGAGGCCCGGAGGAGGGCGGCGGATGGGTGAGGAACGGGTCAAAGGTCGCAATGAAGGAGGACGCCATTTAACCAGTCCTTCAGATAGCTCCCATTGTACAGAATCCCAATGGTCCCAACCCCTTCCCGTTCATTCCCACTGTACACAATCCCAATGGACCAAACCCCTTCCCATTCGCTCCCATTGTACAGAATCCCAATGGACCAAACCCCTTCCCATTCACTCCCACTCTACACAATCCCAATGGACCAAACCCCTTCCCATTCGCTCCCATTGTACAGAATCCCAATGGACCAAACCCCTTCCCGTTCACTCCCACTGTACACAATCCCAATGGACCAAACCCCTTCCCGTTCACTCCCACTGTACACAATCCCAATGGAACAAACCCCTTCCCATTCGCTCCCATTGTACAGAATCCCAATGGACCAAACCCCTTCCCATTCACTCCCACTCTACACAATCCCAATGGACCAAACCCCTTCCCGTTCACTCCCACTGTACACAATCCCAATGGACCAAACCCCTTCCCACTCACTCCCACTCTACACAATCCCAATGGGACAAACCCCTTCCCATTCACTCCCACTC
Source organism: Heptranchias perlo (assembly GCF_035084215.1). Lineage (NCBI taxonomy): Eukaryota > Metazoa > Chordata > Chondrichthyes > Hexanchiformes > Hexanchidae > Heptranchias > Heptranchias perlo. Next base: position 44,470 of record NW_027139837.1, read on the forward strand.
TACACAATCCCAATGGACCAAACCCCTTCCCATTCACTCCCACTGTATACAATCCCAATGGACCAAACTTCTTCCCATTCGCTCCCACTGTACAGAATCCCAATGGACCAAACCCCTTCCCATTCACTCCCACTGTATACAATCCCAATGGACCAAACCCCTTCCCATTCACTCCCACTGTACACAATCCCAATGGACCAAACCCCTTCCCATTCACTCCCACTGTACACAATCCCAATGGACCAAACCCCTTCCCATTCACTCCCACTGTACACAATCCCAATGGACCAAACCCCTTCCCATTCACTCCCACTGTACACAATCCCAATGGACCCGACCCCTTCCCACTCACTCTCATTCCAATCCCTATCAGTCCATCCCAGTCTTGTCCCCTTCCCCATCAGATGATCCCGGTTTAGCCCCATCCCCCATCAGCCTATCCCAATCTAAACCCCTCCCCCATCAGTCTATCCCAGTCTAGCCCCCTCCCCCATCAGCCTATCCCAGTCTAGCCCCCTCCCCCATCAGTCT